>NC_042495.1:46731177-46786918 GCF_005508785.2 Acyrthosiphon pisum | reverse complement strand
TTGATACCGTTGGAGTTCCAAAATAGAATTTTTAAGTTATTCATTGCCTGGAATTGTCCGGTATATATACTGTCTTCCGTACCGAATTGTAAACTGTGCGCACCCGCCGTGTGCGGTTGTGTTTATGTTCGGTACGGAAAGTGATATTGTTCGCCCAGTTTTGGGACTGTGTGTACGGAGTTGGGGTCATTGGCTCCGTGGCAGCTTCCCCTACGTTTATACTCGGGGATTATGTGTTTGGGACAACTTGGGACCCTGTAATGTGAGTTCCAAGTTGTCCTGGTCGTTCGCGCGGTAATACTGCGTTCTGATTGGTTGGTCCTGAAAAGGACCGTTTTATGTTGTGCGCTGGCGTACTGTTACACACAGTAGGTACTTATACGCATTGAGTGAAATGAATGAACTAATAGTAAAAATACGTAGGTACGACGTGCCTAATGTAATTAAAATATATAAATACCTACTCATTAATAAGTTATAAAATATTGGGAAGTATTTATGAACGAAAACAATTGAAAATTAAGGTCAAAATTATTTAACTTGTTTCATTTTGTTTCTATAGTTTTTATAACATTGACAGTGAATACAAATGACCTATTTTTCATTGAATATAACTGTAAATATAATCTTGGAAAATACTTTCGATAAAAGTTTTAAAACAAAATACTCAGGGTACTTATTTTTACATGTCTATAATTAAGGGCCCAGAATTATATACACTTAAAATGTATGAAATATAAATGATTTTAAGGGGTTGTTAGAATTTGAGTATGTTGAGATATAATTCAACTTTGTATACAAATAAAAATCAAAATTTGTTAAAACTATGATTAAACAATTAACTTAATTCATACAATTATTTACACTATTCCATTATTTTATACCCAGTTCGTTCAATTGGTACCTAACTTATTGTGGACGCATTCGATTGTATATTGTAATTTAGTTAAATAGCGTATTTAATATTTATAAATAAATAAAAAAAAAAAAAAAATGAAAAATATTTTTTAAATTGTTATGTTTTAATAATCTTTTATTTAATATCTAGACAGTTACAGTTGTTAATATTAACAATAGGTATTGTGTAGTATATATAAATATAAAAAAAAAAGTATAAATTATTTTTATATATCATTATGTATTTTATGTAAAATATTAGTTATTATACAATAATAATAATAATATAGTCTTTTCAGATTTTCCCGACAACCTACCCACTATGCAGACCGGTGTCCATGCAACCATCCGCCAGTCCGGTAACGGAAAACGGCTTTTTTTTGGTTGAACTGTTGGCTAACGTTTTGGTCGATTCCGCCACCCTTAATTCTTTACTCGTGACAAAGATTCGAATAATATTCTATATTATAGTTTATGTGCATTTAATTTGTATGTTTCATACGCATAGACATCAATGTTATAGTATTGATTTAAGTGAGGTAGGTATATTATTATAACCATCGAAATCGTTGATTCAGCCCGACCAAATTATGAAACATTATATAATAAATAATAATATTTATTATTATTATATTTACGAACAATGTGTCTTTGACACGGATAATTAATACTCGAGGACTTGAGCTGTTCAAGTCGACTACCCAATTTAATGTGTTATTAACATTCACGACCACCCAGACAAAACCATTGGCCTATACAATTATTTGCAGTGTGACTCTTTGTTTTATACACACTGCAATATATGTCAGTATAGATATCAACTAGAATAAGTCAATTTTATAAAATAGATTAAAAAATGTATAGAAATATGTGTGGTTAATAGGTACATACGACAGACGAAAACCATCATACGCTAGAAAATAAATCATAAATGAAAAATAAAAAATGTTGATGTTAATCATTATATTATTCAAAGATTGATCTTTTGTACAATACTGTTAAGCATTCTAACACAATTTATAAAACCGTTGATAAGAGGTTACTTTTGGGCCAAGAGTATAACATTCTTGGATTTCTTGAATAACGTGCCCAACAGTCCAAGTGCATGCTTGTAGTAGGTGACCTACTTACATTATAAAATATGCTTGATAATGATAAAATTGTATGTTTAAACACTTCAACACTATATAATATAGTGTGAAATACACAATCAGTTAAGTGGATTACAGGCTACAGTGTATAGTATTAATGAGTTATATACAATAAGACGTTTTTAAATTAAATTTTGTGAAAACGACTATTTTAACATTAAAAGGTATTTTAATATATTAATTAATGTATTCATATTTAACCATTATTTTTCTTTGAGAGGAAATAAAATCTAATCGATATAGAAGTTTTAATATTTTGTTAAAGTATGATAAATTAGGTAGAAGTCAGACTACCTACTATGATTTATTAAATTAGGTTAGGTGTTAAATTAAAATATGCTAAAAATGGTTAATGCATATTTTAAACAAAAACATATTATGATACTATTCGTCTCTATTACGTGTTTTTTTATCAATTCACATTTAACATATTAGGTAATAATAAAATATATATCTATGTATTAATGAAATTAATAATTATTTTATTTTGTACGATATAAAATACAGAAACAGAATTGTATAATATGCAGTAAAGCGCATTTAGTTTATACTAAAATATATAACATTAGCTACGTGCCTTTGTATAGGTCAAGATTGAATCGTCGTAATACATCAAACTGAATAATTATTCAAGATTTTTAAAGTAGTGAGAGTTTGGGTATTATGCAGAAAATTATTTTATCTCTTTTTAATTTAGTGAAATGTATTTGGGGGACACACAATATTATAATATTTTATTTCTCATTGAGGTAAAAATAAAATCTAGTATAAATATTGAATATTTCATTTTAATTTAATTATTTTTAAATAAAAAACAGCTTTTATATCTATTATGCATTTACGGTTTCTCCGAATCGAATTAATAATTCCTTATGAAATAGGTACGTAATTTGTACTTCAAAAAGATATGATCTCTTATTTTCTTTTTTTCAGATTCCTATCAAAAGTTATTATTTACATCTCGACAATTGTGTTTTAATATAAGATAAAAGTGAATACTACAATGGTACCTCCTCGTATTATGGAGTGGAAATAAAAAAGGTATAATTCTACTTGTTCTAAATTAAGTTGATTTAGTAAGGATAAGAATACAAGTAGTGGGTTCATTAATAGATAATTTGATCTTTTATAATTATTATTTTATAATGTTCCTGAAAAGGAAAATAGAATTTTAGATAGGTATAGGTAAATAAAAACTTTTTTTGTGTTGATTTATCGTGTATTATAAATCTTGTTAGTAATTTATGGAATGAAACAATGCCCGACAGATTAACGTGCTGTGGAAAAGATTTAATTTGGAAGTAAAAATATATACTTGAAGCTCTTTTCAATGTTTTATATTCCGTGTTTTTTTTAGTTTTATCGAAGAATACGGACCAATGCACATTGAATTCACATCGTTGCTCATGTCAGAGTATTTTAGAGAGGTGGAATATAAAACAAAATTATTTAAAAAATGTATATGTGTACCTATAGAGCAACAAACATTTTATTCTAAACCTTCAAATATGATTTATTTACACATCTAGCAAGTTTATATATAACTATTAATATATTAATTTAATTCATTGGTATTGTTTAAATTCAATTTTTACGCAAAGTATAATACAGTGCCGTAGTAAGTATTATTTGCTTATAATCCAACTGGATCTATTAATGATTAATTGATTTATTTTTTATAAATTGTTTGTCTGTGTCCTTTATACAAAGACTCTTTTGTTTAAAAACCAGTCAATAATACTTCTAAAAGATTAAATATCTTTGATGAAAATAAAAACATTTTAACTATTATCATTAAATATCAGGAAATTAACAACCTACATTTTCTTTGAAAATCTTTAAAATCGAAGCTCTATTTCTTTGTTCTTACTTATTGTATTTAAAATGTATTAACACATTATAGCATGCTTGATAATTTTAATACATAATTTCATAATATACACATAATTTATAATGATTGTAACATCAACAATTTGAGGTATGTAAAAAAAAAATTATTTAAATTTGTTGCGGCAGATATAAGACTGAATATACAAAATAATGTTTGTGTAACATACAACTCGTGTCAACTTATAGTATTTCTAGTAGCAGTTGCGATTTTGCAGTTAGTATACGTCTATATAGTTCTAGGTTTTTGTTCTTAGGTTGTAATTCAGGGCTTCTTCGAATGCTATTAGCTTCAAATGAACGTTTATATGAAACATAGAGTCTTTACACATAACCGTAAGGTACTGAAGTATTTGAGTCATTTTTTAAAAATATTTAGAAGAAGTAGCAGACGATCATACAGGCCAGCAGACCAATATATCAAATAATATGGATAGATGACCAACCACTGGATTATTGAGATGTATAGTAAAAGTGAGGGTTTTGTTTGTAGTGATGATTTGTAGTTTAGTGAGTGATAAAAAGTGCTCGTCTCGGCATAGCTATAACCTTGCGCGATTTTTAGTTGATATAAATTTCCAAGTTTTTCGACAAGGTACTTAACGTCATCTTTTTTGGGTCATCTGTATTGTTCTATTCTATAGCTTGGTTTTCTATAATATGGATACGTTGGAGATCACTGTATTTTTTAAGGTGATAATTTCTGTGTCACTTTAAGTAGCTATGGTTTATGTTTAGCTTCCATTTTTTTTACCAAGTGGTGACATAATTTAAAGATGGTCGTGTTGTAAATTCTAACGGCATGCGCTTTTTGTATTATAGTAGAAAAAATGTTTTGGTTTTCAATTTTGAGAAAAGTTTCTACAAACAAATTTTTTCTATTTGATAAATTGGGCATATGTTGTGTGTATGTGGAGGGGGAAGTAAAAATGTCTCTGTTATTTTATCAATCATTGTGAAAAACTAAAAAATTACGATAAAACAAGAATATTATCACATTATTTTTTGAAAATAAGACGCCTTTATGTTATGATTTTGTAGTAAATCAAAAACTAACACTCACCAAGTATTTTTTTTTTAAATGTTCAAAATATTTTGAACTATCAATACTCACAATTTTTGTCATGTTTTCCATATTGTTTTTTTGATTTTCCCATTATTCTGTAAATGACTCAGGATTTTTATTTTTGACCCTCTCCCTCACCCCCAAAGCAAATGATCCGATATGGTACCAGAAACCATTCGCCAAGTTTAAAACTTAAGTTTTACAGTAATACTGCACAAAAAGGTAATGAAACCAGGGACTGGAACCTTTATGATTTTATCGGTTTGGGTTTAGGTTTCGGTTCTCAAAAACCAAAAATTTCGGTTTCAGTTCTGGTTTCAGTTTTCAAAAATATCGAATTTCGGTTTCGGTTAATACCTGTTTTAACCTTTATTATTTGACTTTTTTTTTATCAATAAAGTGCTATATAAAAAAAATGAACATAACCTCTATTAATTACCTCTTTTTAGTAACAGATATTTGTCAGTATTTATAAGTGTAACTATTTCAGAATTTAGGTAATATTATAAAATAATAAATTATAATAAATAAATACATTTTAATATTTAAAATATTATTATTAAAAAAACAAATAAGAATGAATTTTTAACACTTTTGGGTGACCCATGTTTGATATAATAATTTATAACTTATATATAAAAATATAAATTTAAACAATATATACCGCGCTAATGAAGACGGAAGAACAGTTTAGTAGAATTGTCGTACAGAGCATAGTATGGAGAAAAGAGTTAACGATACCCGCATTAGGTTTAGGTATTTAATATTATAAATGCAGGCATATCAGTAAGGTAACAATTATAATTTATAATTTATATGACAACTTACTGTGAATTTTGAATCACTTATAAACGTCCAAATTGCCATTATTTTCAGAAATTCTACATCAGCTATTGCGAATTGCGATTCAATCATAATATTGATATCGATTACATGGAAATTAGAATTTGGATTTTTAGTATTTCTTTTATGACAATTCTGTTGTACTTTTACACATAATAATATTCTTATTTCTTAGCATTGATAAACTTTTATAGGTCTACAATTCTATAATTATTTATTATTACTAATAATTAGTTATTACCAACTTACACCATAGATAAAATATCTATTGGATTTTGGAACCGAAAAAACAGTAAAAACCTCTACATCAAAAGGTAGGTTTCGGTTTCGGTTTCGGTTCCCAAAAAAATGTATTTAAGGGTTCCGGTCCGGTTACGGTTCCCAATATTCAAAGGGTTCCGGTTCCAAAACCGGTTCTTTTCGGTACGGTTCCAGTCCCTGAATGAAACACGTCATTTTAAAACCAATATATTCATCGCTCTGCTCAAATTCTAAAATTTGACTAAATTTATGATAAAATTCCATTTTAGTTTGTTAAATTAATTCAACTAAAACTACATTACCTACTTTAGTCCACTAAAGGTCACTACTGGAACTGTAGCTTGACGGTATTATTAATATGAAATTAAATTTCAAATATAAGGTATAGGCATACAATAATATTATGTACAATACTTCATCGTACAATGGAAATTATATCCAATTAATGATATTGACAAGTTCGTGAACGGTTTTCATTATTTATAAAATATGTTAAAAAAAATTGTATTTTGTTCCTAATTAATTATAGTATTTCATTTGAATATTTCTGAATTAAAATAATAATAAAAATGAAAAAATATACATAATAAAAATGTAAACCCATTATTCATTATTATCACAATGTGTTCACCCAAAATCGACCAGCGTGACATATGCAGAATTACATAAAAGACCATTTTTTTTTTTTTTGTTCATATAATATGTTTAATATAAAATAGCGCAATAAACCATTACGTATATATAATATATATATACATATATTACGTGTGTTTAATATACAAAATACTTATAGTCCCACAATAAACAGTGAAACTACATTGCACAGTGATAGTTTTTCCCTTTAGGTCTTGACAAAATATAATATTGTTTAAATTACCATACAGCGGTGACTGATTACTGACTCGACGACGTTCAAAATATTATTATCAATCTTTGATCTCAGAAAAACTCATTGATAAGACTGCATGCCACAATTTATATTACTGCAGCTGATAATATAATATGTAGGTACTATAGAATTTAGAATAATATCCCCAAGTAGTTGGTTGGTATACCTATTAAAGATATCATAAGAAATATTTTATCAATGACCAAATATGAAGCCCCAAATATCAATTGACATACCTACCTGCGAAATTCATATCAATACCAAACATAAGATTTCATCGATTGCCGTACAAAGTATGAAAACGCAACATATACACCTATTAATGGTTATTCAAATTGAAAATAATACATTTGAATCTGAAACTAATATTGTGCGTTAATCTTGTCGAATCCTAACTAAAATGTTTGAGCACCTCATTAAAACGTCGACTTACCACATTGTTTCATTATAATATGGCCTAGTGGACAATTTGTCAAGTATAATTTTCTAGGCGTATACAGAATTTTTGTATATAAACCAATATAAATTAAATGTGAATTATATTAAAATAATACCTCAACAAGAGCATTTACACGAAACATTCGATGACATAACAGCTATTATTCGATTTCAGTTAATGTATATTTTATTATATTTATTATAATTAGTTTAAATAAAAATGTATCTATTGTTCTATTTTGCCTACCTATATTCAAAAAAAAATATTAAAATACATATATATATAATAATTAGATTTAAGTGTTTAAGGCTTTAAACATTCTGTTTGATACAACTAAACAAACTAATGAATTGTTTACTTGTATTTTTCAAACGAACATTTTTATCCGTCAAGTTTAAATTAAGAGAAAAAACATTGTTTATTTTACTTGCTTGCAAACAGTACTTCTGTGGTAATTTGTTTTTCTTAGGAACAATAAAATAAACTAAAAAACAACTACTCTACATTGTTTGTGCTATTCATAGTCACAATAAATAACTAAATATATTTCATCCGTTGGAACATGCACAGTGTTCTTCACATAGATTACATCCCGGTTGCTATCTAACAGTTTTATCGACTACAGCTAAACATATAAATACCGTATTATATGTCACAGCGTTTCGTTTTCCAACGTCCCTAAACTTCTTGAAGGATATATTTTACTTAAAGCTGAATAACGTTTAAGTAAAATTCCTCAGAAATGATAAATCTATCAAATAAATACTTATCTAAAATTGACGATTACTTATATAATATACCATGCAAACATAATATGCATGATTGGCCGATATAAAATTGTAGTGTACTTTATTAATTTATTATTATGAACGACCTTCACTCAATTGGAACTCAGAATTTTGTCAATACATTGTATATGAATATATAAGTGTAATGTCTATATTTTATAAAACAGAGTATCTCCAGACGTTTTCGTATTTTATGTTTAATTTTTTTCGGAAAAATAGCTTTTAAAATTAAAACAATAATAATGTTCAATAATGTTTGAATTATGTGTAATAAATTGTATTTAATAATCATTAAATATTTGGTTTTTATTTTTAAAACGGTCCATAATAATTGTATTATTATATAAAATAATCAATTTAACTTCTAAGTATATTTAAACGGACGTTTAATATCATGGTGACTAGTTTTTAAATTAATTTTCATAGAAACAAATATGTAAATTAAATTTATATTTTCACAGAAACAAATATGTAAATGCGAGTTATATTTATTATTAAAACATTTATACAAATATGTATAAACTATTTATTAAATGAAAAACTATAATAAGCTCGCCCTAAGATATTGAAAATACATTATGTATGGTTTGCATTATGTATACAGGTGTTTCGTGCTGAAAAATAATGTCGAAACAAAATATCATAGTATTATCGTTCAAAGAATGTTTATAAAAATAAGATCTATACATGAAAAATATTGTCTACTAACATAACTGTATTCAAATTATATCGTATACAGACGATAAAAAGTACTTAAGTCCTTATAAAATATGCTCAATGTCAAATCGTCGTCTCAGAATGAAAAGGTTCTAACGTAATTTTTGTAATTGTTCAGGAGAACGTTTTTAAGTTAGCCCGTACCTATCATTCACGTATGAATTAGAACCTTTTCATTCTCTGTATCTCATTGAATAATCAACGGATCGATACGATTTCAGGATTGAATTATACAACAAAAAATATTTAATAATAATATGCAAAAAAACCATTTTTCAAAAAAATTGATTTAGAACCTTTTCATTCTGAGACGACGAAATACATGTTTGTAATTATTAAAAATAAATAATCTGAAATTGTATATTTTAGATTCTGAGCGGAGCTAGGAAACTAGTGGTTTTACAATGGTGTTTATTATTATTTTTTTTTTTTATCCTGTATACAAAATTTCTACCAGAAGGAGTCCTTCGATTTCAACATATAGTACCTTATCTTTTAGAAAATTGGATCAAAGTGGTACTTTAGGGAGGTCATTTTTCGATTTTCTCAATAGTTATTTAATGTCACGAGAAAAACCACCGACAAATTACGAAAAACCGTTAAAAATGGGATTTTAATTTCTAATGCTTTTTTTTCATTGACTTCAAGTAAAATACAATCCATTATACATTGACCCACTTGTAACCTACTGTACAACAGAGCGACATCCACTTACCAACTGTTTTTTGTTATACATAACTATTTACGTTTTTACAATGTTAAATTTATTCATCACAATATGCGCGTTTCCAAATTGTATAATGTCCATGTTATTTCCATAAATTATATAAATTGTATAAAAAAATAAAAGAATGGTCATTACTTGTAATTATGTTAACGGAGGAAAACGATTTAGTTGCAGATCGCTTCGGTGGAGAGTGATTGGCCGACGGTATACTTACAATAATATTTAATATATTATGTACCCACAACAATGTGAAACTACACTGACAGCATAGCTACATAATATTTTAACTTGACACGGAAATCTAATCAAAATCTGCTGTAATACTATACATTATGTGCTTGGTCGTATCAAATGGATTTGTGTGCGTGTGCGTATGTGTGTGTGTGATAGAGAGAGAGAGAGAGAGTGTGTAGAGGGTGTGGACATGTGTTAAAATACCCGACTGGATAAACTGACTCTGAAAAAAAAGTTTCTTATAATTAAAAAACACAAACTATTCCAGGACGCTTATACAAATACAGTGCTTCTTTTTGGTAAACAACAACGGGGTTATTAGCTATGTAATACAATCATCTAAATACATATATAATAAGTACCTATATCATGGCTATATGGCCATATGCGTTACCACACTATTATACGACTGAGTTATGTTTCATTGAACAAATGTATTATATTTGACTTATTTTGCTGTAGATGTGAGGATTTCTTCTTAAGTATTCTGTGACTCACCATGGAATAATATTATGTTTGACCATGATGTGTTCAGAAAGCAAAATACAGTTGGGGTTGATCTTCCTTGGCCTACGAAGTGTCCTTACTCCATCCGTTATTAAAAAATACATGCTAATTACTAATTAAAGTGCTTAGTGGGTCAGAGACATTATTAAATATTTATTTTCAAACAATTTGTATATTTTATTTATATAAATTTTAAAAGACTTTGCGAATAAAACAAAATAAAGGTTACAATTTTAGTATAGCAATTTGAAAGCGTTCATCTTAATATTATTATGTTTAAGCGTATGATTAATTATATAGAGTCATATAACATCGATTTGCAATTAAAGTGAAATAAGATACGATAAAAAATATAATAATATATTAATGGCGTTATGTTAATAATATTTGATGTATTGTAATACAATTGGGACAAAGATATAATTATAGACTTTGGGATAATGATTTTATGTTACACAGTGTAGGAAGAGAAATAAGGGGGTTAATAAACGAAGAAAGATTGGAATGAAATATTGTTAACGATTGTTCAATATTAAAAATAAAGGGGGTTTTTATATTTCTGGTGTCAGAAGCAAAATGAGTCATACATTGATTGGGATGGTGAAAGAATTGGAATCATGTGTTTTGACTTATGAGCGATCGAAAGTATATTTATGATGGTTAGGATGATTATTTTTTTCTTCTAGTGTTAGCGCTTAAGTCAAAATTTTTTAGTTTGGACACTATAAAGTTGGTTGTGTGAACAAATTCCTTACAAGGCCTACTTGGGAGGGGTGCAATTGTGTTTGAAACGGTCACTTGAAAGTTTATTCTCCCGCACTTTCCACAACAGGAAGAATAATTACAAAAGATTCTATTATGATAACAGTGTTCATTCATAATAATAGGATGAGTATATTATTATTATTATTATTAATACCTATTATATTATTAATCTTCAAAAAAAAGATAATAAAGTCTGTTTTCTAATTTTGTTTTATATTGAGTTTATAACGCGTTTAATATAATTTACCAGTTCTTGTCAATTTTTGCCTGATAAATCTTGTTTTTAAGAGTTGTGTGGCAAACGTATCATATACCTTAAAACTTTGCCATCAATGACACTATAGGGCGGTAACGGTGATGGAAGAAATGTATGGTAACTTTGGTAGCTTGCATCAGATGTTCCATGATAAATTCAGGCTTCCGTAAGCGTAAACACTAAACGATCAAAAAGACAACTTACATGAAAAGCCATTATCACCCGTAATCGTAATGCAATGCAGTTTGTTATTTAAGGCATGGCTTAAATATACAAGGTTATTGCACATAGCCCATATTGTTATCAAATAAAAATAAAATGGCAGCATAAGGGTATGGTCCATATCATAGCATATAATATCATTGTATAGCCAGTATACGTCGTCCCCTTACGCTGCCATTTTAATTCCTTAACGTGATAAAATGATATAGTGTGGGTACTATTGCAATAACCTTGTATATTTAAGCCATGATTTAAGGTAGATTTGTGGATATTATGTGAATTGTGCTCATTATCGGTATCCCGAGAATAATTAATGTAATTATCGAGGTTTCGATTAATTCTATATTATACTCATTATAGTCGGCAATTCCGTAAACCGATTAGGTAAGTAGAATTTTTTTCTGCCTGTGATGGTGAGCTTGAAAAACATACGTTTGGGTTTGGTGATTTGATGTCGTGGCGAACCAAGTAGATTTGGGCTTATAGGTCAAGCTGATATCTGAAAAAGCTCCTTAATACCATAATTTGTTCTTATTGTTATTACTATTATACGCGTACTAAGTGTCTACATTATATTGTCGGATCGAATTCAGCTTCGCTGGAGAAACAACATTGTATTACTACGATAATTTGGCTGAAATATTTTAGAGTATAATATATATTAACATTATAACCAATAACTAAAAATATATTACATTGAAAAAACACAACTAAGCTTTATATTAAGTAAAATAATGGACAGCCCAACAAAATGTTGTTTTAGCCTTAATACCTACACTAAAGTGGTTGCACTTTAGTCTTAATACCTACACTAAAGTGGTCGCACATAAATCTTAAACCAAATACATAAATACACCTACCTAATTATATTACACAAATAATATATTTGAACAGCCGATGACTGGTCCTACGACCGTTACTGGTAGCTGGGTATTTATAAAATGCATTTTAAAATACACCTAGTTCATAGGGTGCATCCAAGTTTTTGTCATTATTCATATTGTATTACATTTCCATATAAATCATAACTATGATAATGACGGCAGTAGTTAGGTCTTTAATGTCACAGTTTATATAAATGACACATAATATAATGTAGACTTTATAATATTATACATCATAAATCATTTGTGTATAATATTATATATATATTATGTGGCCTGATGTGGTGCGGTTCGTACACTCAACTGTGGAAATGCTCTAAGTGTACGAATCGGCCGGTGTTACTATAGCTTCCGGATAGGTGACCACCCAAGATTTTTAGTTAAAAATCCTTGGCACACATACAAACGTGTTTCAACCAACCGTTCCTCCCCCTACAAACGAAAAAAACAACTAATGGCCAAAGTTGCCGGGCTTAAGTTCAATAAAAAAATTTTAAAAATATATTATATATTTTATAATTGTACAATTTACATATTTAATAACATTAAAAATATAATTAATTTTTCATTAAATGTTTTAAAGAAAAAATTAAATAGATCCAAGCTTATGGTGCGGGTATACAAATTAGTTAAACATAGTCTGTGATATAAATGAACGAGAAAAAATATCATCTGTGGGATTGTTAGTATAATAAATATCAATAATGAATATTTTTCATACTGCTGCTACAGAAATCAAAATATTTTGAGGTAAAAATGTTCATCTACACCTCACTTAAAAAAACATTTGTCTCGACTTTGCGTTGAAATTAATTGCCATCAGAAAAGAGACAATTCAAATACTGATGACGTGTATTGTGATTCAAACCTTTTTAATGAATGTCCAATACCCGAATTTATTGAATATCAAACGCAATAATTGCTACCTTCAACTTATTTATTTATTTTTAATTGGATAACTAGTATAAAATATAATCTTGGTATACAAATTCAATCTATTTTATGTTTAATTAGTCTCTCCTTGAATATTTTTAATGTATATTGAATAAATATAGAGAACCAGTATCAACAATTGAAAAAATAAATGTTAGAATCGGAAAATAACTAATTGTATTACATCGAATTCCATCGAATCCACCTGTGGGGTTAGATGGTCGAAGTACAACAAACGGGACGCACTACACTACGACTGACCTGTGGGCGTGGGCGTGAGTTGTTTCATGTCGATGGTGTGATGGATATCGTAGTTCTTGAATATGTTAGTCTTCCTTGTCTTGAAGTTACGTTGCAACCCACTTATGGCCGACGTGAACGCCTTGGTGTAGATTCGCGTGTCGAACGACTTATAAGGCAGCACCAGGCCGACCGTCAGGTTCTGGTGCTGCCGGCGGGCCAGGATCCTTGGCACAGTGGGCTGTTGCCTGCGGAACCGCTCTGTGCTGGTGGTGGTCGCCACCGGCGTGGTGGACAACTGCACTGGTTCCTTGAGCCGATTCTTGAGCACTCCCAATTTGATGGAGCTCTGGCCCCGGCCATGACCAAATGCCGTCTGTGAAAAGTCAACTGGTCGGCTGTTGATCTGTATACGTGACCCATTCCGGGGTGTCCAGCCGTGTGTGAAGGTGGTGGCCAGAGTAAGGACCAGCGTGAACCACCACCAACACCACACTGATCCGGTGTGTCTCATCAACTGTTCGGTCCTGGAAAAAAAGGTTGCATATTATAAATAATTATTTAAGTAGCATTGAAGATAGTGAGGTATTATGCTAAATAATTTGTTCGTGGTACAGAAGATGGCCTGTGGATTATTGTGCGATTACAATCGAAATAATAATATTACGTTTTGATCGGCCCAATACATAGGTAACGATTTAAAAATATTTAAATAAAGCGTCCCTACACGCTGCAGAGATGGTGTTACAATTATTTTGCCTTAGCGGTAAATTGTTTCCAGACTAATTTTACCGCCACCACTGCTGTGTGTGGAGACCTTTAAATTAAATTTAAGATTAAAACAACAGAAAAACAAAACGATGAGACAGGTACTGTTATAATTATGTTTTGTTTAAGTTCCTCAATAAGTAAATAATATCTACTCTCTAATATCAAAAACAAGAAAACAGTTTATTGGAAATGTGGAACGTAAATTAAAAGTATGACAAGTGTGTCATGTGTATTATAACAGAGATAACGAATGCGAGTGTAGCGTACTATGAATTTGAATTATGTCTCTAAGATGAATAATTTTTCACTTGACAACCGTCCCAATTTTCTCGTCACTCTGGAATAAATAAATTATTCATTTTGATCTTTGAGCACCTCCGCCACTGAATTATATTAGCACCTAACCGTAGATCGTAAGTAGGTTCGTCTATTACTTCTGTATAACTTTCCAACTGTGTTAATCTTTGAGACAATATGTCTATACCATCCTTAGAAACATCTCTATCAGTATAATAAAATGTATTAACCATCAATGATGGTAATTACCTCTCTATTAGACCATATTATTGTGTACAAACAAAAACAATATTAAAGATTTAATATTTCCCACATTCCTCAAATATTCCAATGTTTCGGCTTAATGCCCAATGTTTTTAGAAAAGATCAGTATTATAGCTTAACAAATTAACAACTAGCAAACTTATATTTTTTGTTTATACGTAACTTATTTTTTAATATTTTATATGTTTTTTTATGATAAGTATAAAATATATTATTATTTTGATATTTTGTACAATTTTAAGCCAAAAAAACTAGCGAGTAGCGACACACTGTTTTTATAAATTCCTTGTACAATTATTTATTTACTTGTAAATAAAATACACTTTTTTGGGGAGAATTTAAACTAAAAGTATATTGAGCATGAACTAAGGAAATTATTACCCGAGTTCATGATAAAATAAAAAAACCATACCATCTTATAGCGACTTCTATATAATATACTAACCACACCTGATCCAGGATCAACAAAATGTAAATTTAATTTTATATGAATGTTGTATATTTCTTAAGTTTATTTATCTGTGCATAATTTATTTGAGTTTAGAACAATTAATATTGACTGACATTTCGGTTTTCTTTATCAAAACACATCAATGTCGAAAAATTGGAAGTAAGTGACTCAATTTCTTACTAAATGGTATATAATTTATTATAATATTAGTATATAGCCATATATAGGTAAGTTAAACATATTCACATCAGTATAGAACCTTATAGTAACCGAGTGCAATAGCATTTTTCTTAATTTTTCTTCTTTTCGTAATACTTACCTACTATTATTATGTGTTATGAGTGTTATGACATATAATATGTATTATTGTATTATCATTGTGTACCTCCCTTACCACAAAATATGTGTACAACTACTAAAACTACAGTACTATACTATAATATAATTCTCAAATAAGTAATGTTTGGTTTTCAGTTATTATACATAACTTCCACATAACGTATCAGAAATAATCCGTTGTGGTTGATAGTGCAGACAAAACCAAATTCGAATTGGTGAATTTTATTAATGGTAGGTCTGTGTTTTAGTATCGGAGTCATATTGATTTTCTTTTACCATGGATAGCCCAATAAATAAAAAATACTAGTATATATAGGTATAAATAATAGATAAATAGTTAATGTATAAAGGTATTCTCATAATGTGATATCCAGTCTATACCCAACTATAGAAGTATTGATAATAATTAACCGTTAGTGAGAAATAAGGACTTTTAACATATTGATTTGGTTTTAGGTGACTATAAAAATAAAAGGATCCTGTAGTGGATATAAATATTTAAATACTATGGATAAGTTAACCTAACCATGGATAATAATATAAACTAATAACGTACTGCCAATAGAAATTGTGCATAAAATAAGAATGTTTATTTTTTCAGCTAATCACAAATAATAATGACGTGACTAAAAGTATATTATCGAACAAAAATAAACGCTGCCAATCCAATATCAAATCAAACGTTGAATTGTATTCTTTAATTGTTATTAATAATTAACATCCAAATGGGGTTTGGGGACAGTTGGCAGAAGCTTTCACCGTACATGATACATAATAAATAATGCGTACTATATGAATGCACAATGTTAATAATTTACCAGTCGTCTCTCTGACAACTGCTATGTTTGCCACCGTTGACAATTGAGGCAAGGCTACAGCGATCATCGTTAAAATGCAATAATTAAATTTTATTCACCGTAAAAATTAAATTAGCTTTCCGGGGAGCAATTAATTACTTTATTAGATTGCCCTCATTTTACCTTGATATTTAATCTCCTATGGATTTCAAGTATTTTTCAAACTTAACGGTATACCTAATACAAAATATTATAGAAAAAAAAAAAACCAAAAAATTTGGTAGTAATATATTATCATCACATTGGTAACAAATTCAACATAACAGACACATTGAACCCATAGTATCTCTGATTGGTTGGTAATTAGTTGACCGAAAGAATAATCGATTCTTATAATATATACTTCCCGGTGTGCTATTATGAAATACAAGTTGTGAACTAAAAAAAAATTGGTGATATCCAAAGCTCAAATCTGTTTTTGTTTTTAAGTATGTGTAAAGTTATCGTCATAGTGGTACAATACCATTATTAAGATGTACGGTCTTGCTGTTTCACGAACTATTCCACAGTTTATGAACAACGTGAGGTGATATGTTCCTGTCCTCCCCTTTCACAGGTTCTTCGTAAATTTCCTCAGTCTGTGCTGTATAATTTTTGAATTACTTTATTAATATTCGGTGCCATGTTGGTGATTATAATACCAACTGTTACAACCATGCCATTTATTCGTTGTATAATGTTAAAATTATGCCAATGATTACAATATTATTACCATATTATATTTATTAATATGCCGATTTCACCATGCACTGCTGATTAAATATGTGAGCCGTGACACATATCACAGATATAACTGTCATCAATAAGCAAAATAGGTAATCATAGCAAAATTATATATTATCGTCTAAAATAATTAGTCAATTGGTGTTTAGATATTTCAGTCATCGTTCAGCCTATGTAACTATAGTTTGATAATTAATTATCAGGACAGGTGTCAAATAATATCATATTACAACCAAGATGAATTAATATAGTTATTTATAACCAAACAGGTACCTTATTAATATATGTATGTTGTGTATGTTTTAAATAATTGTAAAATCGAGGGACGGAGTGGCCGAGCGGACTAAGGCGTCGGTTGCAACGCACACCGAAGCCGGTTTGATACCTCGACACGCATTTTTCTCCGTGCAAGTATCACGGTGTCCGGAGAACAAGTGCCGCCATCCCGCACCCAGGCATAACAGATACTTACGGGTGCCCAAATCAAAAATTCTGCCAAAACAAAACACACACGTGTTCCTACCCCTACCAACAAAAAACCTACAAACAAAACAAAAATAGGTAATAGCCTAAGTTTCCCGGCTTGAGGCTCAATAATAAAAAAAAAAAAAAAATTGTTAAATTTATATTCATTCCTAAATCTTAATACGATAAATATATTATACCTATCTCAAGTATAAAATCAAGTAAATCATGGACACAATTTGAGTCATAAATCAAAGTACCAGGGTTTTTTTTTAGTGTGCAGTGAGACACCATTTGTGCAGTGAGAAAAGTAACTGTGCAGTGCAAGCAAAAAATTGCAGGATGATCCGATGATATATTTTATCGTATATTATAAAACAATAATTGAGTAAACTTCAAAATAAAAAAAAAAGGTTTCTATTAAAATTAAAAATTGTTTATACTATGCATTATTACACTATTTAAAAAAAAAAAAATTTAAAACAAAAAAAATATCAACCACCTTGAAGCACATGTTTGTGGTGATGGTAGATAGTTATATAACATAATATGAACAATTTAATTATAAATAAGAAAAGTGGCCAAGAACTGAATAATGAATCTATACAATTAGAATACTTATAGGCAACTATATTACAACAGTTAAATACAATTCCTTATTATTTATTCAAGTATTGAAAATAACCAAATCTGAATTTTTTTTTCATTTCTATAGTTATATTATTCCTTTCTGTACAGAATACCTAAGTCCCTTTTTATATTATAGGCATAAAGTTGTAGTTTTTTGGACGTAGATAATATATACATTTTTGACCAAACGCTTTTCTAGAATACTCTATTCTGACATTAAATGCCCTATTTTCTATTTTAATTATTACATTTTTCATATCCAGAAAGGATTCAAAGCTTTTAATTATATATACCTTCCTACAATAGTTATTTTTTATATACAGACTCAAATGGTAACACATTGACTGTTATTTTATGTAAAAGTGTACTACAAAAATTATAAAAAAAATTAGGTACCTATAGTAAATTTATTGTTCTTATTTTTATAAACAATTAATATTACAAATTACCTACTTCAAGTAAATATTACTTTTTTTTGTAATATTGTTTTTAACGCTATAACATTTTTTAGAAATACAACTTAGACACCTGGAGCCGCCCGCAACCCTGACAGTTTAACGGCTATCAGTCCATAGGGTTTGGTCTGCGTAGACAAATTCCCTACTATAATCCAAGAGTGGGAATACGTTTGTGCAGTCAGAAAAAAATCATTAAAAAAAACCCTGCAAAGTACTAAAAAATATTACATAAAATCCACTCAAATTCTGTTATTTTATATCTGTGTCAATACTCTTGTAGTCTTGCTTAACCCTTACATATGTATTATAAATATGTATCATATCTAACAAATATATTAAATTTACTCATGCTGAGAAAATATTTCGTAAGCAATACCTAAGCAATTTAAACCACACAATTTTACAGATAAAAGAGTAATATATTGGTAGGTATTTCATCCATAATTGGTTTCATCAGGGTAAAACAAGTTTCATGTCTAAATTGATTTAACTGTATCAACTTTTTTATGATAAACCATTTAGTCATAAACTCACAATGAAAGTAAAATATTGACTCAATGATATATAGTTGAATGTTAATAAAAAGGAACCTATTGTTTGATCTAAATGACAGATACAATTGACTAAATTACACAAAAACTAATCCACCGTTGCAACTGCAAGTGATATGTCTGTCTTATTAAAATATCATAATGTAAGTTCCAAGCAGTATTGTTTTAAAATATTAAAATTTAAAAATTCTCAAAACTTGTTTAAAAATTAAAATATTGTAATAAGGAATAACCAACAAGACAACACAGAAAATGTTCTTTCCTTTAAGTTGCATTATAATATGTAAATTCACTCTAATATTTAAGGCTTAAATTCCAATCTAACAGCACAAAATTGGAACTTTGTAAATTTCGTAAACGAGCGTAAATTTTGTAGGTTATGCATTAGTCAAACGGAGATAACATATGCGTGGGTATGACTTAATCTTAATATTGAATGGAATCATTATAAATGTACTAAATAATTAAAATTAACTCTATATACCTACATTACATATTAACATATTATGCTATATTAAATTATGATAGGTACCTACACATAATAATATAGATTATAGACAATCAACGTTTCACTCAGTGAAGCACACAAAGGGGGGGGGGGGGGGTCACTCCTCAGGTATTTTTTTCACAATACATTATTACCTAAAAATATATAATACAAATAAATACTATTTTTTTTTAAAAATGTTATAATTTTTTTTCCTTACTATATTCATAAAAAACAAAAATAAAAATTAAAGATAAACGAATTGCAGCAATACCATCACCATCGAGTTTCGATTAAAAATTTACGGTGAGAATACCGTTGCCACCGAAATTATTATTAGATATCGGATATTCGAAGTTATTGTATTCCATTATATTATAAGCAACGCATTTTACTGTAGACATTACAGATAACTGATTGCTAATTAGTGAAATTATTTTGAAAATTCGTTCAAATGCAAACATGATGAGCGTCGGCAATCGACAAATATTTAAAGATCTGTGTATGATCCGACATATTCCTATATTCCTATATAAATCTATACTTTTTGAACTTTCAAGAACAACTGCTATCATGATTAATGCTAAATCATTTGATATTCGAATTCTCCCCCCCACTTTTGATAATAGTCGTGTATGTCACTGATTTCGCTTAACGGAATAATGTTACGTGTGAGTCAGTGTTGAAATCCATCTCTTTTTTTATGTGTGTTATACATTGCATCCAACAAAATTTTACTCACATTGTGCTTTTCCTACAAGAGTTAACTCAATATTTTTATTTTCTATTATCGATCATTTTTACATCAAGAGTGGTATGTGACTTAGGCTTCGGTTCAATTGTGTTAACACTGGGTTTCGATACCTAAACAGAGCAATGTCGAATAAGGTCCTCATGCATCCACATTGTTCTTAGTAGATACCCTAGAGATCATATAAGTTTTATTATGTAGTAAAAACACCGTGAGATGTACGATAACTATATTATACCTATCACAAAACTATTTTACATTTATTTTTCAAACTCCTCGCAGTGGTATGGACCTTCATCAGATGGTACAACATTTAAGCGTTAATTTTAAAAGCACGCTATTCAATAAAAGTTTATTAATGGAACATAACTTCGGTGTTCGGTACTTACAATCAAGTATAAATCGAGTAAACCATTGGAATTAATTTATTCACGTACACGTGTAACGAATATATTATATTACATTCAATACAGTCTCTACATACACAAGAAAACAGATTGTACCATAATCATTCATATTATGTAGCATTCAAACTAAATAATATAAATGTTATCAGCAGCAATATTATTAATTCAGTTTTCTTTACGGAAATCAAAAATAGATTGTAATTTAACTGTAACTATTGTCCTTAAAATAATATGATCAATTATTTTATATTATAATATTATTATACTTCAAAAGATGATGACTTCCGATTTGACCTCTGTGATCGATTATAAACCAATGAATTATATTTTAATTTTGTCACCAATGCCATTTTCCATAATTTTATCACTATCATAATTAATATCAGAACAATTGATTAAGAATAATAATATTATCAGATAATATCGTTGAAATTATATAACAGAATTAATTAGTAAGTAACAGATATAACTACTCTGATTCGATACACAAAATCAATTAATAATTTTAATAGTATTAAGTAATATAAAAATAAAAAAAGTAAATTCACAGAATACAAACTATATTAATTACATTTTTTACCTACAAATTTAAAATCATAATAAATTAAAAAGACTATTTTCGATTATAATTAATATTCATTTTATAATGATTTTAGATCATATTTTTTTTAAATTAATTATTAAGCTACCTATAAGGTACATTATTCATTTTTTATTCATAACTAAATACACATTGTTACAGATTTAGATATTATAATATTGGTATTTATATTTTTCATAAATTTAGTTAAATTTCATAAACATAACAAACGTTGGTTTGCTTTGATACATTTGTAAAATTTTAAACACATCTTTAAAGAACCTAACTTAACTCAATGCATTTCCATTAATATAATATGTATAATATGGAAACTTTACAAGAATATTTTTGCCTTATCTATACCAAGAAAGCGTAATTACAAAGTATTTTAAATCATTATTATTCAATAATATGTTATTACGATATGAATATATTATTCAAATATCATTACAGTTTAATATGCAATTTATTTATCAATTAAAACTGAATAATTATAAGAAAAAATTGAATAACGGTTATTGATAAAACTAATAAATAATAATATCGTCAAATAAGGAGGGCAATTTAAAATCAAATGTAAATATTAAAAAAAACTTATTATATAATTAACAACCTTTGTACAATTATTATAGGTAGGTACTGTTAATAAAATCCGTACCTATAGAATCGCAATCAAAGGATTTTTTTGAAATGTTAACTTTAAAAAGGTGCTAACGCAGAGATTTTATGGCTAATGAAAAACGAATTTTTTTTTATTTATATGTATAATTTTTATTGATTACAAAAAATAAAATAGTTACTATAAGATTGGGTATAATTTTAGACCCATGTTATTATATATTTGGTAAAAAACTACTTAAATTACTATTTTAAAAATCTGTGTAGTATTGTGTACTTATCGGAGTTAAAACAGGGTAAATCCATTGGCATTTAATTCGTCACGGGCAACGTTGCCGTACAAGATCAGCTTTTTGGAATATTATATAATTAAATACATTACGCACTATGCTAATATTATAAAGAAATAAAATATATTATTTTATTTGTTTTTTGAATTATTGATTAACATAAATTTGATACCTTTAGAAGCTGGTTAAAGTTTTAACTACAAGGAATAAAATATTAAGTAAGCCTGAAATGGTACCAACCATTTCCAGGACTTAACTACCACATCATTCCTTGTTTGTTTATAGAAAGGTTAACAAAATTAATACGAATGCTAATAATTATTTAACGATATCGTAGTGGTTAATACATTGTAGGTATTACGACGTAGGGCTTTTGTGAATTCGATTTACCTATTTTAACGAATATCATGACGTGCACCAAAACCGATCAATCAGTAAATTGCATTAAGATAGTGACATGTACAACTAAATTTTATATTAAGGTGTATTGAATTACAATTCACAAAATAACTGTGACATTTTTTTAATAGACATAAAAGTTGTAAAAAATGGTTTTTACATGTTCTATCCTTTTTCTCTTAGATTCCGAATGCAGAGAATAATATATTTGTTTTACAGTTTTTTTTTTTTTTTTTAAATTTGTATTAACTTTTTTTATGTGTTAGAATTGCTTGAAATGTAGCACTTTTATAGAGCATAAATCTGGTAAATATAGTACTTAAGTAGCTTAAAAAGGTCATTTTTCATTACTTACCTACTCTGTTTTATTTTATTTTACATGTCATATTGAATGCCTTACGCCTAAGAACTTTAATATTGTAAAGTATAGATATAACTTAAATATGGAAACGAGCAATTTATGAACATTGCTTGAATAAAATTATACTTAATGATTAATTTAAAAATATATTTGAAAATAAAATAAAATAAAATATTATGCAGTCAAATAATACAATTTAAAGCTTTAATACTAAAATTATCAATAATTACTAAAACCATCATCTAATGAATGTAACAAATAATCAAATTAATTTGTTAGGTATAACTTATAAGTATGTATTTAAATTTTTTTCTTATAGTACCAAGCCAATTTGTACTTTTTTTTTAGAATCTTGAAAGAGTTACTTTGTTTAATTCTTAATGGTAATATATTGTACATTTCTGAACCGATATATACGTATGTGGATTGTATTAATTTTTTGTGCTTCATTGGTACTTTGGTATGAGATATTTGTTTGTAGTAGATCCGTGATCTGATTTCAAAGTAAAATTATTTTTAATTATGTAAAGTAAGTACCGAAGTTTTAGAAAATATTTTTTTTTTACTGGCAGTACTTTCATATCGTTGTATAAGTAGGTACTTTATGTGGTATCTTGAGCCCTTTTTTTAATTTTTAGTTTTTATTCGGAACATTTGAATTGTGCTAAATAGTAGTTGTGCATGGAAAACTTGGACAAATAGACTGTGGCGAGTTTAAATCAAAATTTTGGGCATATCACGTTTCCACTAAAAGTGTACCTTTTCCTTTTCCACTTATGTCCAATACTCATTATATTTTATATTTATAGTGTATATTATAATATGTAGGTATATCTATAGCACAAATTATTTTCCTCCCAAATATATCTTCAAGATACCTAAGTACTATAGTTTACAAATAGTTGCAATATAATAAAATATACAATTATTATTAGTACCTAATATCAATACCAAAATGAAGGAACAGAATAGCTTATCATAGTCACTAACATGAACCACAAAATACTAGCTATATAAATATTCACAACTAGTAACCACTCACAACTTACAATATTTAGCCAACTATAATAATATATTATACTCATAAATAGTTATAATAAAGAGTCCTAGGTATATACTAAGGAAATTATTTGAGATTGGGTCGTACTCGTCGATTCGACAATACTATGCTAATCACGAACTAAGGATGTGTTCCACACTACGAGTTCTATTCATTAGATAAACATTCGAATTAAACTCGATCTACATTTTATATCCTTCCGTGAAACAAACAACTATATGCCGGCTTTAGAAAATCAATGATAAATTAGGTTTTCCAATATACTACGTAGTTCGTATAGTGTGTACAAACAGTGTTACAGTGCTCGTTGTAATTCACCTCAAAATAATAACTTTATAATATAATATATATATGTATCAGCTACCCACTATAATATTTGTCGTTACCGTATTTTCCATAACTTATTAACAATATTACACATAATTTTTGACTTTACCGTAAATCGTACTGTATACGAATTGTTTGTACTATTCAATTCAGATAAAATGCGCGAGTGAATTAAATTGTGATTATCAAATTACTGTTATTAAATTTAAGTTTACTTCACTAAAAACACGTCATGCAAAACATATTATGTGAAAAATAATCAAAAATATGGAGAATACTGAATAGAGATAAATTAATCTCTATTCTCCATATTATTTGATTGTTTCTGTAATGTGATTAAATACGGCATTATTGTACTATAGAGACAAATAATGTCGCTTAGGGTGTAAACTTAAAAATATTTTTTATATATGATTCGTGCTTACATATTAAATAATCAACAATAAATTGTATTTGGTAACAATAAGAACAAAAGTCACAACAAACGATGGCCGTATTATGGATAAATTATTCTTCTTTATGCATAGTATTATACTAAACCCTGCGATCCCGGTTTTTTCGTCAACTCAGCTTAAAACACATATTCGACAGTTAAGTGTTCATAGTTCATCGATTCTTATTATACTGATAAAAAACCCATTATTATTATTACCATAACCGAGCATAATACCACGTGACATTTTATCTTAAAAATGTCTTTTTCACAGCATTGGGTTGAAGTAATTATTGTTATAGTATAATAATATATTATTATACGCATACTGCCATAGTCACACATAAAACTATATTTTATCACCAAGTCATATAATTTTAAAAGTCCCTTAGGTCATTAAAAGGCCGTTTGCACAATACTAAATGCAGTGGACAAATTCAAATTACCATAACTACAGCCAGTGAGATATTGTAGCTATAGTTCCCATAAATAAATATATAAATCCTTGACCACATTTACGGACGTCGGACAGTGAAGTCGTAGGTGGCTGTTAACAAGCTGAAACGATAAGTTTCAACGGTAAGATGTTTTCATAATATAAGTTTGGTGAATATATTATATTATTATTAATTACTAATTAGTAATAAATAAACTGCAAGTGGGTGTGAAAACGTTTGAAAATGGTGGTAAGCACTATATAAAAGAAAACTAATTATCATCAACAGTTAATAAAATATATTTTTATGCGTTCACCTTAAAGCCGCAACTTAAACTAAAGCATCCAATTAACGGTTTCCTGAAACAGCAGGTATGAAAAACATAAACAAATATTTCTTTCGAGGTTAACCAAATTACCGTACCTTATAATCGAGTTTTCGAGTATCAAGCGTTCATATACACTGTACCCCAACCATTAGATGATATACCACCGGCTAAGCTGGCCAGTAATATACTTTCAATTATACCCAAACTGCAATCGCCTGTCCACATTCCGTTGACCGCTAGCGAAGGGCCCGATATTAATTCCTCTCCAATAATTTCCCAACCAAAATGTGTCAATTTTAATTAACGGACATTGTCGTGTTGCAATAATAATTATTGTACACCAGTTTTCATTAATCGGTGTGTAATAATTTTCATTTATTTAGGTTCAGAACTGTTTCAATAAAGTTATACATATTATAGAGGTATTTCTACTATAAATAACTGATTTTCATTTGAATTGATTATTCACATAATAATTTTAACAATATTCGTAGAATGATGTTATATCAGTATTGTTGCTAAATATTGTTTATGAATATATTTATATATATATTAGCAGTTAATTATAATACATAGGTAATTTCGGTGACTGCTGGAGGTAGGTCATCAAAGCAATTCAAAATCTGAAAACATATTTTTTTAGTTAAGTAGTGTTATTTAATTATTGGAAACCCTAAGGTAAAAAAAAATTAGTACTTAAACGAAGTATATTTTTCACATTTTAGTTTAGTCTTTTAACTCAATTATAACTAGTTTTTAAATATTCAATTGAACACGCTAAGCAGGACAGATTTTAAACTATTTGATTCTAACGGTTTTTGTCTTTTCGCTTAATGAAACAACTATTAGGATATATTCATAATTGTCTAAATAATTTAAATATAAAAATATGACTAATTTTTAATAGTCTAAAACACTATTTATTTAAGTATTATTCAATAATTATGGAATGAAAATATACTGTACAATATGATGTTACAAGACGGCAACTTTTAAATTAAATATAGGTAGGTATACCTTATTATACATACATTACTACATTCGATATTACAAAAAACTTAAATGAATATTGACAGATATAATATATCGTCCTACGGAACATAATTTTTGGGATTTTTTTGGATGTTAAAATAGAATTGTGTATATCAAAAATCATTTATATCAACTGCACGTGTGTTTTTTTTTCAATTTTAAACTATTCGTTGCTAATATAAAACAAATTACATTTTAAATTAAAAAAAAATGAAATTAGTTTTAGACAAGAGTTATTTTTTATTGACAAGCCATTGCAATTTAAAAATACGGTGTAGGTATGCGTTAACATTAAATGGTAGCTGGATAACAAGATATAAATATAAGAAATATAAGACGATCCTTGAGTAGGTATTTGATTCAGCACTATTATTAAATATGTATATTAAATGTAGAGAAAAGCTATAACTAACCTGGTAAGGGTTTCGACCTCTAGGCAATTTTAACTACATTTTGATAAAAGGTCAAAAGGAAAATTGTATATGTTTATTTTATCGTACTTACATAATATACAATGGTTGAAAACGCTGCTATTAAAATAAGGATATTAACAATGGTAAATATACCCCTCACCGAATTTAGTTAAATATGTATGCTTAATATTGTAATTCAAATGTTCAATAATAGGTAGGTACATCCGTCCTACCTAATAAATAATACAAAGTAAAATATCAATGTAACAAATATGAATTTATCAGTTGTTTTAATGTTAATATATTTTAATAAATCACGAATTATCACACGTATTATACCTACACATTTTTTTTATCATTTTAGGAACGATGTATTGTCTGATTGGTATAACTCATACAGTATAATGACGCATTGGTTACTTAATAGAAGCAGTTCCTTATGACGATTGTGGGTCACTAAGATGAATTTTTGTTACTAGATGTAGTCGAGTTACTGAAAAAAATTAGCTTGGGTAAGTTAAGTTAACGTTAAAATGTTAAGCTATAAGTTAGTAGCTTACATACAATACATATTTGACTCTATAAGTTTAAAGTTGATATTCGATTATTATTTAAATATTATATACTTAAGTAGGTAATGTTGATCAACACCATACAAATTATATGAATGGTATTACAATAAGGAAAAAAAATGGAGAATTGTATCATAATAATTGAACTATTCTGGAAATAGTTATGTTACAATTATTTCAAATAATAGGTTTCGTATTTGTAATCATCAATTTTAGTAAAACATCAAATTTTTATACAATTCGGCATTTGTAATATTATTATAGTTGTGAATGACTTTTGCTGACTTAAAACTAACGTTATAATTGTATTTACATACGAAACAGTTTACAATTGTTTATTAATATAATGGTACCGACTAACGCACATGGCATACTAACCAACTCGATAAAATAAAATATAAAAAAACTATACAATATTCCTCCGATAAATATAGTTTATTCTATATAAAATGAAGAAACAAAAATATATAGACCGGGTGTTGAGCACTCTTCTCGCTTCGCTCACTCCGCGAAATTGCGGTGTGCTGCGATATTAAATTTAAAAGCAATCAATAAATGATTTTGTGCAGAACTTGGTTTACACAAACCTAGCTCACATGTTTTCAACGTCTTGTGATGGTGTCGATAGTAATATTTCTTGCACTTAGATAAATTATTGTGAAAATGAAAAAAGTCTTTTTCAAAATACTACTGAGGAATGATTTCTGATCTTGAAATATGCTATTTGTAACTTTTTTGTAAACTCTTTCAGCTAAAAAAAAGTCTTCGTAGAAAAATATTATAGTAAAATAAAACATAACAGTAAAACTTTCTCGATTACTCAATTCACTTACAATTCTTTTGTTTTATTTATACAATAAAATTATATACGTCGGTACGTATATGTATAATAATAAAATGTATACTGGTAAGTATTTTGTTGGAAGAGGCCATCCCGAAGTGATGACACCACCAATTTGAAATTAATTAGTTACCACCTATTTCAATTAATATTATTTTTTTTTTATTAAACATATTTGTTTTATTCATTCAAATTTAACAATACTATTTGTACATTCAAAATCTCGGAGTTGTTCAAAGATTACTCAGAACAGCTGATCAATCTTTGCTTAGAAATATGTTTTAAAATTGTTATAGACTATAATGTCACGATACGCACGCTCTTACATGAAATAGATAATGTAGGTACTCAAATATGGTAAATTTAAGCTGAGTAAAGTTTCTAGAGACAATATCATTAATGCATGTCATCCTTCTTGTTATCAGAACTGAGCAAAATTTTCGTGATTTCTCTTACAACATTTATCCTTGACTAAGTTGTATACTTGTATAATAAGTTTTTACTGATAGACACTGTTTCAAACAATAACACTTGTAAGTTGTAACATATATTTCTTAATCCGGAAAAAGTTTTGTATAAACAATTATCATCAATCAATTTCATGTTTGGTTTAAGTTTAAAATATTCAGGTTAAAGAACAATCGTCGTATAAAATTTTAAAAGCCAGAAAGTTTATAAAGCCCAGGGTTTAAGTGCTCACTCGCTTCACTCACCTTTTTGGAGGATATAGTTGTTGTATTGTATTAAATATATAATAAACCATCGCATTCTTCAAAACGATTTAGAGTGTCTAAGATCTTTGCAAGACTTACGCGGATATTTTCGCTCTTACCCGAAAAAAAAACGTAAAAATAATTAAAATATCACCGAAAAACGTATACATTTGTCGCTTCACATGTAGTACAAAATTGAAAATATATAAATTTAATGAAAAATGAATGTGCTTTATATTATTTAAAGGGAAATAAACGAGTATGATACAATGTTTACTTTTATTCTCCAACATTTAAATAAATAGAATTCCACGACATACTTAGTATCGTCACTAGATAGGTACATTTTATTTTACAGCTGAAAATTATTTAGGATGAATTTAAAAATAAATCATTAAAATACATATAAATTTACTTAAAAAATAAATGTACAATTAGGTACCTTACTACAAATTTGTCAATATTATGCAGGATACCGAAAGAATAAATCCAATAAAAAAAAATTAAAATGACAAGGCTTTTAAAAAATAATGAATGTGTTTAATTTACATTTTAAAGACTTAAAACTGTGTAAATATGGTGTATAAAAGATTAAATTAACTATAATTTATGTAATCTAATCGTAAATTGTAATCTAATGTGTGATATCGTCGCGCAATGAGAACACCTATGGTAATAATATATATGGGGTTCCGTAATTTGATTTTTTAAATTGCAAAAAAAAAAAAAAACGAATTAGTTTCACATAAAGTATAATAAAAACTATTAAAACTGTTCGTAAATAGAGAATTTGCTACGTATTACGGTGGTTGGCACGTTTAGTAAAACACTGTACTAAATTAACCAAACGCTCGTAAAAACCTCACACGCATTAACTTCCGACCTCCTGCAATATATTGTAATACGATTTGAGTTTTACAATTTATGTACTAGGGAAGTGTCTACTATAAAAATTCGTTTGCAAAACAAAAAAGTACCTACTTCCACAACATACAAAATATAATATATGATTTGTATGTATTGTAAAAATTATAATATTGTTGTTCATATAATCCGAGATTCCCCGAGGACACTCATAACTCTGAACATTTTACCGTGTTATAATCCACCAAAACACCATTACATATAAATTATCGCTTAATGTCCAATAACTATCACCGTGGTTGAAAAATAAACACATGCAGTGTACCGAAATTAAAAATCCTGACCCAATTATAGACGAATAATAATCGTAATACCCAATAAAAAAAATAGAATATCCTTTCATCAGTGGTGTGTAACATATATGAACTAATTATTATTACCTATGTATTATATATTATAATTGTTTCGATGTATTATATTTTTTAAAGTGAAAAACTTTTATAATTTATAATTCATACACGTATTGAATATATTATATTATCAGTAACCCGATAAGTTCAAAAAGATTTGAGAAAATAAGAATTTTCAAAAATTTCCCGTTAATGAAACAAACTTTAAAGCGTTGTAAAAGTTTGAATGAGGTTTGTTTTTTCAAGATATCGAGAATTTCTAGTTATCAAGGTTTAAATTACTAAGGATCGACTGTTTTAATATTCAATTCACGTTTTTTTCTTGTGTTTCATACTTTCATATATTCTAGCTACAATTTAAACGAGTCAGCAAAACAAACGAAAACTAAAACAACGTAATTACTAATTTGGTATAATATTATTTTTTTAAATATATTGTCAGTAGGTAGTATAGAATATGATTTACAATATATTAATGTAAACAGTTGTGCATTTGAAGGAATGTCTTTGACATTGATAATAGGGAAATATAAAATATCTCTTCGCCATCTGTGTCTACAGTGCCGTGATACAATAAAATAAACATCTAGAAACCCATTTGGTGTTATATCTACATCTACTGCTCTGGAATTGTCATATTATTGACAATCAATACCTCAAGGGGTTACGTTGATAAGTTAAAAATAACATTCACCAGACATCATCTAAACCACTAACCAAATATTAGAATTATTTGTCCATTTTGCTATTCCTTAATACAATCGGATTAACTGAAGTTGACACAATACCATTATTTCAATAATTATATATAAATACCTATAGATACATACTATTCACATTTACCTCTAGCTATGGGATGTTCTACCTGTTAAAACATCTTACAATCCTAAAAAAGTACTAATTATTATGTATTTATATTGATATAATACAGTGAATTTCACTCTTGCAAGTAAAAATATATTCCCCGAATTTCTTAACTAGACCAACTAGATCATAACGTAGGTATCTATTTAAAATATTAAATCTTAAATGTTGGCATTTTTTTTCTGTCAAATAAAACAAACTTTTACCTCTAATTAAATAAAATCCAAAAATGCAATCGTGAAAATACGAAACGGTTGATACAAAATGATTGAATACTTTTAGAACATGTACCGTTCTAAAAGCTTACCACGTGAAATTTCATATCTGTATCATATTTTCTCAATAAATTAAATACTAGGTACAATATATAATTAATGCGATTTATTCCCATGGACATTATATAGTATTATAAAAAAAAAAAATCATATAAACCTTTTAAATTTCCAAATTGATAACGCAAATTATTAATAACAATGAAAAAAAAAAACTCTAAAAAGACACGTGGGTACTCTTCTATTGTACAATTGAATGTGTTGGTATCGGATGGGCCTCTGTAATTGATGTGTTAAATTTGAATTCAATGATATATCAATGTAAGCAAAAAAAACCCGATTCTGATCAGAGGCTATAATACTATTAGTAATAATAGGTAGGTATTGAATTCATTTTTGAAAACCTAACCTAACATTACATTCGCTTACCAATAATTATCCTAAAATTATCAGTGATTTTTTTTGGTTACAGTACGAATTACTTAGGAAAAAATAATTGTCCAAGCATTGGCTTTAAAAATTGACATTTTATACAATTTTCAACAATAATAATAATTTGTTAATTCTCCAACAAGTAATATTTACAAGATATATACAAATCCATAATTATTATCGGATTACCTCCAAAACCAAAGGAGGTGAAAGGTGAGAGTTTATGCAATTACAATCAATTAAACATATCAAGAATTAACTAAAAAATAATTTGTGAATTCTTGACAACCCAAAGTATCGACTAGATGCAATTTGATACCATATACCACTCTCTAAGTTAAATATCAAATATTTATACCACCCCAAAGGGCGATTGCAGACACAAAACAAAAAATTAAAATAAAAACGCAGATCATTATAAAATTAATACATTCATTAATCCGCATTGAATCTAAAAGCATTCGAATATAAATGCATGTTAATAAAGTTAAATAAAATTATGTTATCAATCCTTTATAGGTAGTACTTATGAAACAAATTTTCAGCAGATCCACCTTCATATTGAACCAGTGGAAGAAAAATCTAATACCTATAACATCCAAACTCCATTTATAATAAATTTAGTTACAAATCATTTTTATTTCTGATAACAACGTTTTAAAAAATATAAATTTATCATAGGTTTAGCTAAACTTGGGGTATAAGAGATTTTGCACTACTTTTAATGTAAATAAAAGAATTAAAAAGAGATTATAAATATTTAAATTAATTTATTATAATTTATAGATTATGTATTGTTCTTACTAAAAATATTTATTTTATTTAAATATAATACCTACGAAGATCAATTTACTTATATTTTAACGTTTATTGTGTCAATATTAAAGATTATTAAGAATATTAACAGCAAATTTATAAAAAAAAATCCTATAGGAACAACATTAAAAAATATTAAATAGGTACTAAATATTTATTATAAAATTGGTTTATTAATTAACTTAATCAACAAAATGTATACTTTTAACTAAATGTTCCCCACTCCATTTTGTAAATTTTTAATAATGAATCTCTAATGTTATATAAAACTATATAACATATTATGATATATACATTCAATCGATTTTGATAGTTTTATCATCAACAACTCATACATTTGCCTATTTTTAAACTACTGTTGTTTTTGACGTAGAACAGATTAAAGCTAGGTCTCCATTTTTTTTTTACAATTTTCCTCGAGTTTTTGCTAAACAAGAACTTACTGCATATATTATAAATAATTAATGAAAACTATTAATTATATTATAATAGTAATGGTATACAGAGTCTGTGTGCACAGAATAATAAATACATAGAGGGTCCTGAACAACAACAAAAAAGGAAAGATGTTTTTATTATACTTCTCTACATTTTTTTAAAAGATAAATTATATTAATTAAACACCTAAATTTGAAACACACATTTATCACGATTTTACAAAAATACAACAATACCAAATATTTGCTTGTATATAAATATTATAATGTGTATTTGTATATATTTTATTGAAAATAAACTATCAGAAATTGTTAAAATTTATGGATTTTTAGCACGTTACAGAGTTTTTTTTTTTATAGATAATGAGTGTATATTGGTTACACGGCCATTGACGTTTGACATATTATCATAACATATTTACGAACATAATATAATTAGCATATTTGTGTTTACGTTTTATTTTTTTATAGCCCTACACCATTCTCTTAAAGTTTGCCATTCATAGTAGCATTTTTTTTTTATTTTTTTTTTTTTAGTTCATACAACACAATACTTAAAACTATAAAATTTATAATTTTTGTTGACAAACATTATTTTATCCTTGATGAATCATAAAATATACATTATACATATTATTTAGCCTAAATATATATGAATCAAAATCAAAATCAAATACAAATATATATATAAAAAAAGGTGGGCAAGTGGGTGTCGCTCTGTTGTAAAGTAGCTTACAAGTGAGTCACTGTAATGGATGGTGTTAAATTTTAATTCAATGATATCATATCATTGTATACGAAAAACGATTCTGAGCGGAGATGGTTTGTCAGCGTATGATATTACTATAAGTATATTTGATGATATTATTGTGAACAAAGTAATTTATATATAACCTATTTACGTGGAATCTTGTTTTAAAGGTTCAATCCTTAGCTATAAAAGTTGAACATTTTGTAAATTTTTTACTACAAAATAATTATTAAATTTTAAATTTGATAAATTTTGTCGAAATTTTAACTTCAAATGCTTATAAAAAAAAATTGTGCCTGTGTATTTTTAATATTTTTCAACTGCTATTGTAACAATGTATCAGGAGCCTTTCATTACATTTTCACACTTTTTTATCCATCAAATAAAATTTTATTGATATATAAAAAAAAAATTGATAAATGACAATATCCATAAACAGCTCGAAAAGAGCCAAATTATTTTCAAAATTGTATGGTGTATAGAAAATGAAAATATAAACATTCAGTGAAATTTTCATGTATCTACTGTCATTCGTATTTTAATTACAACAAAATAAGGAAATCGTTACATGAGAAATCGAGTGAATATCAAATGTTGTAAAAATATGAATTTCAAACACTCTTAAAAATTTAATTTTACTTTCTTGTAGACATTTTTTTTTCTATAAAAGATGACAAATTTATGAGGAATCTTGCATTACATTTTCAAATCTTGGATTTAAAAACAAAATTTTTTATGAAAACTCAAAATAATTTTCGTCATTTTTACGTATTTTGTCGATATTTGAACTTTAATTAATGTTTATAAAAAAAAATTGTGACTATGGATTTTTAATTTTTTTCACCTGCCTTTCAAACAATATACTAGGAACCTTTTATTCAATTTTCAAGCTTTTTTAACCAACAAATAATATTTTATTGATATTCATAGAAAAAAAAACTAAAAATAATGGAAACTGAAAATGTCCGTAAAGAGCTCAAAATAAGTCAAAATATTTGGAAAATGTTATGGTGTATAGAAAATGCTAGTTTAAACATTCAGTCAAAATGTACAGTCATTTGTTTAAGAGTTGCACCAAAAACCAAAATCAATTTTCTCAAAAACAGATTTTGCGTAAAAATTCCCGTTTTTCCTTAATTTTTCTTTAGTTTTTCACGGCGCTTTTGAAAACTGCTGGGAAATTTTTACTTTTGGCCCCCCCAAAGTACCAACTAGATTCACTTTTCTATCAGAAAAGATACTGTTGAATAAAATCTAAGCAGGGGCGCCATTTCAGTTTTTTTTTTAAGTGTGCAAACAATTAAAGAGGCCAATTTTTTCCCACCTCCAGGCCAATCATTAAAAAAACGTTTCTAGTGTTTTCAGTTTTTCATTACAGATTCATTACAGTATCAAAAACATACTTAATAAAAACATATTTTTATAGTTAACACATTACATATAACCGTTCATACATTCTGTGTATATACTGTTTAGTGTATAGTAAAGATATTTTTAGATAGAATAGATGCATATTATTATTATTATGTCTTTTGTCTATCAGTAAACAGGGGCGGACTGGCCTAGGGTGCTATACACCAATTAGCACCCCGGGCCCCCGTTTGTTTTTATGATCCGGGCCCCCGATTACCACAGTCGGTATACGGTATAATACTGGTATAATACGGTATTTTACAAAATAAAAATAAAATAACATATTTCAACATCTCTACAAATAAACAACATGTTATTCTTAATTTTTTTTTTATATTTACTTATAAGACTAAGGGCTCTTTCCTAATTTAGGTAGGTTTGAAAAAAAAATTACGGACCCCTAATTAATTTTGCACCCCGCGCCAAAAATAGCCAGTCCGCCCCTATCAGTAGCCACTTACCATTTACAAATATTTGTGTGTGCCAGTGGATAAAGTGATACCGATATCAATTTATCAATTATCAAATTAAAGAACACAATATTATAATATTATTTATGATTATCAGTGAATAGCTGCGGTGCATGCACAATTAAAGATTGGCAAACTGAAGGCCATCTGACCATAGTATTAATTAGGCCTAGACAAATTGTGGACAACAAAATTACAGGGTGTGTGAGTGCACACCCTGCCCCCCCCCCCAAATGGCGCCCCTGAATCTAAGCATTTTTACTGTCCTAAAATGTGATGACAGCAGACAGACATAAAAAAAAAAACACACACATCATTGTAAAATCAATACATTCATCGTTTCACTCAGAATCTAAAAAATTAATAGTTGATGGATACGGGTTTAATTTTCAGGTAAAACTTTGTTGCTTAAACTTTGTTAAAATGTTTAAGGAAAACATTTTTAAAAATATGATAAAAATTCAAATAAAATATTATACGTTTACTTAATATTTTATTTAAATCAGCCACATAGTCAATTTTCACCTAGTTGTTATTGTAATATATAATCATTAATCATTACTATTTTTTTTATCAATATTGTTCTAGAAAATAGTTTTAAGCTACAAATAAAAAGTTTTAAAATAATTGTTTTATTTTTGGTACAAATGTTATAAAAATATATTCAGTGTCTGATGAAAATAGTTTATAAGAATTAATATGGTCTTAATTAGGTATTTCATAAATAATGCGTAGGTATAATTTATATCAAATCCGACTTGAAGTAGAGACTAAAATAATTTTTGAACAAACTGCATACAGCCTACAGATAATAAACCATACGAATTCAACACATAGACAAAAATAAAAAATAAATACTTATAATAAAATTGGAAAATTAATATCAAACATTGAATTTAATGTTTTTGTATAATATGTAGCAAATAAATTATGTTCAGTATCTATTCAATACAAAAATGTATTTCTAAGGTTTCAGAAGTCAGTTTTATTGAATTATATTTCATATTGTATCATCAAATATATTTTATTTTGTTCCAATACAATTTATACTTAAAATAAAATCTTTTATGTGACTGATTTTTCATTAATACTGACATTGATAAAAATATATTAATAATAATATTATGATATAATTTAGATTTGTTTAGCTACTTGATTTCTACTACCTCTGTGTAAAAAAATTACATTATATAATAAGCATCTAAGATCTTTAATAAAATAATTTGATTAATGTAATTATTATTCTAACGAAAAAATTCCAGTAAATTAATAATGAACATTTAATGTAATTATGAAAGGATTAAATACATAAATGATTAATAATTAAATAATTAAGATGTTTTAACAGACAAATAGTTGTTTTGACCGATTACTGTTCGTTGTTAAGTAATTATAGTAGCAAACTAGTAAACAAGAAATACCAACAATATAATTAATTAAGAATATTTGGAATTTATGAAAGTAAGATGCTTGTAATATTTGATCTATTATATTTGATTTTAGTAGGTATTTAAAACTTAAAAATAACTGCAATAATTATAAGTAATAATATAAAAAGCAGGTAAGTGGATGTCGCTCTGCTGTACAGTAGATTACAAGTGGGTCATTGTATAATGGTTGTATTAGATTTGAATTCAATGATATAATATCATTGTATAAAAAAAACGATTCTGAGCGGAGACGGTTTGTCAATCTGGATATTTTATATTTTGTTATTATTTATTTGATCATGTAAGTTGAATTAATATTAAAATATTATAATTTTTTATTCGTTTCTATGGTGATAAACAACGGGTTAGAAATTAAAATCCCATTTTTATCGGTTTTTCGTGATTTTTTTATGGTTTTCCCATGGTATTTAATAACTGTTAAGAAAATCGAAAAATGACTTGCCTAAAGTACCATCTTGATCTAATTTTCTAAAAGATACGGTACTATATGTTGAAATCGAAACACTCCTTCTGTAAGAAATTTTGTATACAGGATATAAAAAGAAAAAGAAAAAAAAAAGAAAATAAACACCATTGTAAAAACAATAGCTTTCTCGCTCCGCTCAGAATCTAAAATTAAGTAAATGATTTATAAAAACTAAGCATGTAACAATATTAAAGTTAAACAAATTCAATTTTAAAAATAAATTAACTATTAAAAAACTGCATTAAAATTATATTGACTTTAATTCAAAATTAAACGTGAATAGGAAATCTGTAGGTTCAAATACTAAAAAAAAAAAGCCCAAAATAATTAATAAATTTTAATTATATCTCGAATATTCGGTACCTATCTCTTCTAATGATTACTTTGCGTGTAACATTCAACAAATACATAAACACTTTTAAATTAGTATTTATTCTGTAATATAATTTGAATATGCACAGCGTTTGCTTTCGTGTTCATTTGATATGCGACGTGTATTTGGGTGGATTCCAATATCGTCTGCCTATATAATTGTTTTTAGATTAGGTAGGACAAAACAAGTCGTGTAAATGAAAACGCACATAGCCTCATTTTGCATCAAAATCAACCGCAACTTTAACATCATATAAAAATTTAACAAACTTTAACTGGAACCCTATATACCAGAACACCTGGACGGTACATGTTCCTAACACTCGAATTAGCCACGAACCGTCTAAAATATAGTTACACAACCGAATAAATATAACTCGAAAACCTAAAACGACACATTATTCATTTTTACATCCAAGTAATGTAAAATATTATGACATAGTTCGTCATTCACATTTTCCAGTGTATAGCTATTAACCTACTAACCTAACATAACCATTCATACCGTATCTCGTCGTTTTAAAATTGAACGCATTGAAATTATCAGTATAATCAATAACTTAATATGCTTACACATCGCAGGTTAATGAAATTCACCCAATGACATCACAGTTGGCGGATCACATCGCCTGAGATGATTCACGGAGTAACAATATTATATGGGTAAGATATAAGACATGGAGGTCGATACGAATATGTGTTGATGTACATGACTTTTCGTGTTTTACTTTTTCCTACTTAAATGTACACATATCATATCAAATAGAGAAAATACTGTTTGTAAATAGAATAATATCTAACACGAAAAACTATGCATAAAAAAATAGAAAAAAGAATTTATAAGAAGCGACTTGGTGTTCCTATACAGTGTAAGTACGTATTATTGTAACGAAAAAAAATATTTTTGGATATAGTTTATTGTCAGTATAAAATTCCAATAAATGATTACATTTAAACATATACACAATCATAAAAAATATAATAAAGCGTACCTTTTGTAAAAAATAAACTATAACGTAACTGGTAAAATAATATCTAATTGCATTTTCCCTTTTACATAAACTCAAAGTGAAATTTCGATATTTTCACTTGTGTCATAGTTGAACTATGATAGTTCTACTAAATGTTGTTTTCCTAACATACTTTAGTTGAATGGTACAAGTATAGTAGTTATAGAGGTTGTTTACATGAACAAGTAAACTCTTTTCTTCGTTCATTTTACATATTTGATTAATTCAGTGTTTTTTTGTATTCTCTAAGGTGACTATTAAGTTTTCTATTCAAATAACTTTTTCTTCTTATTTATTTATTTTGATTTTTTATTCAACCAAATATAGTTTCTTTCAAAATTGTACAATACCTACTTTGAATGTTGGTCTTTTGTATACAGTATGAGCACTATTTTAAAAGATTGTTTTTAAAGATTTTATTATTTTCGGATTGTAATGAGAAAAAAATTATATTTTATTTCATTTGACTGAATAATAGCTATAAGTTGATTCCTTAGTAATCCAGCTTCGTTTTTTGCAAGTTATAATACAAATAAAAAAAGGTGGACAAGTGGGTACCGCTATAATAGCTGCATGTATAGTAGTTGTCGAGTATTTCATTGTAATGGATGTTTTTGATTTAATTTCAATGATAAATCATTGCATACGAAAAACGATGTGAATCTGAGTGGAGATGTATGTCATCCTAGCATACATGCATAAATTATAATTTATAATCAAATTTTATAACTAAAAACTGCCGAATATCAAATATTGTGAAAAATATAAAATCAAACGCTCATAAAAAATTAATATTACAGTCCAGTAAACTGTTCTTTTTGTTAAAGATAGAACATTTTGTGGGAATCTTTAATTAAATTTAATAATATTAGCTGAGTAGAGAAAACTTTTAAATATTTTTGGGATTTTGATGAATTTTGTAAACATTTGAACTTATTTATTGTATTGTGTATATTTTATATTTTTGAACTACTATTAAATCAATTTATGAGGACCCTTCCGTTACATTTTCAAACTATTTTACGAAGTAAAAAAGTTTTCATCTACAGTAATTTGAAAAAAATTTCTCAAGGCTAAAAATATTGCTGTACATGGGAAATTTTAATATAAATATTTGGTGAACATTTCAAGTGTCTATGGTTATTAGTTTTTGAGTTACACCAAAAAAGTAATATAGATTTTGTCAAAAATCGATTTTGCGTAAAAGTTCCCATTATTCCTAAATTGTGTTGTTTTTTCCATTGTTTTGTTCTATTTTTACCTCCTAAATTGGTGCAACTATTTTCACTTTTCTATTAGAAAATATCCTGACATCGAAAATCAGACCATTTTTAGTATTTTTTATTACCCAAAATGTTGATTACAGAAAAAAAACACAAACATTATTAGGTATAAATACAATACATTCAGAATCTAAAAAATCAATAAACTATTATTTTATTGTTATTATTATTTTAATATTTTCAGTAAAATACTATGGCCTGCGGGTGCCAAGGAACCAGTGTCCGTTTTTTCTAATATTAATTTTTCCCATTAAAATAATTTTGCTTGCGGTCGCTGGGAATCTTTATCCATTTTTTAAATCTTCATTTTCTTGTATTAAATATAATATTTAATATTATAATAGACCTCTTATTAGGTATATTATCATGTTAATATAAACATTTTTTTTCTCAATTATTATGAAAATTACTGGAAATGATTTACTTTTTACCCCAAAATAGAACCAACTATAGATTCACTTTCCTAACAAAAAAGATATTGAAGTAGAAGATTGAAATATTTGTACTCCCCTGAAGGTGACAGCCACGGAAAAAACCATATAAATATTACTGTAAAATCAATACATTTATCGCTCCGTTCAAAAAAATTTGCGTATTCATCCATAATTGATACTTATCACTTTATTAATCAATAGCATGAATACATATATTTGAAATCCCCACCATAAGAATAAAAATTCTCTAAAACATAATAATAAAATGTTAAAATGTAGATATTATAAATATCAAATACAAAATGAATATTATAATAGTATTGTAGATGTGCATAAAATATCGTGAATATGTCACTAATACATTGAAACAATATTTTAATGGAAATACATAACAGTTCACGCAAAGGAACTGAAAGGGAAACCTAATCTTAATCGCATAATCTCAAAAAAAATTGTCGTGAATATGCACGTTTATAATATTGATCGAACATCATGTTTCGTAATTATGATGATACTAATCATCACATACTATAGTGGATATTTCAGTGAGTTTCAGAGTTACATTAATTTAAGTTAATGACATTAATAACTAGGAAGCACTTAAACAATGTTGCTGGAAGCTTCATAATATGTTACATTCAGTGAACGTATAACAGGCAAGCTCCCTTTTATAATAAAAGGTCTACACACCTCTCCACGAGATATTATGTTCATATTAGATCAAAATATTTACTATTATGTAACTACACAAAATTTCCAAATATAAAATATACGTGGAGGATCTCTGAGTACGGTCAAAAAATATAAATATTCATTATAACTCAATATGCATTGACATTGGGCAGTATTTTGCACGAGAGATGTGCACATTTTGTGCTTGAGTGTTGACCGGATAATAATAAAGTAGTGGTTAAGCCGATAGGATCTTGGTAGTCGTGTACATCAAAATCTACCATCAGTTCAATGAAGTATTTTAAAATTCTAAACTTACACTCTTCATTGAATTGTAATCGAGGAAATCGAAGACGATATTATGTATAATATTATCTCAATAATCACAACTATTAAAAGTAGTATAGGTACTACACTACTACTAGTATAATATAGCTACCAATAAACAATGTAAAGAACTTGTTCATTTTATCATATACACCCTCTTTATATTATGCAACCTTTGTCATAAGTTATTTTATTACACTCTTAACTTATATTATGTGACGCACTTCTAACTCACAAGTTTCTACTATTGTGCCACTCAATAATACCCTTTTCATTTTGTTCATTTTTATCGTAACGTTGAAACTTCCACTTTTTATTATTTTTATACTCCATTGGAAAGAATTTTTTTTCGTTTTCAAAATTACTATCAAATATATTGTTTGTATTTTAAGGAAATACACGGTGTATCATGTACAAAGAGTATTAAACACAACGCACATTCTATGTAGTGTATAACTGATGACGATGAACACTTTGAACCATTAAACAATTTTAGTGACAACATTCTAGTCTGACAACCACACGCATATATTAAAAACTACTATTTGTAAACATAATAAACCATCGCAGCACAGTATGAGTCTGCAACGAAACTCGCAATAATATATCAACGTGCAATGTATTTTATAGATTAGAGTATTAGACTCGATCCCGTTTTCGTTGATTGTATAATGAATCATTGGCCCGTCCATTAGTAAATGGTTCGACTTGCCGAAAAAAAAAATCATAATTAGTATATAGACAACATTATGAACAATAAATTCTGTACGCTTTATAAACGTTCTAATGATTAAAAACTGTCGATTGTTTTACGTTAACGATTTATATAAAAATAATTGTATAAATGGACAGCAGCAGACAACGTAATGTATCAATTGTATTTTTTATACAATAATTATTATTACGTGGGCGTGCGAAAAAAAGGTTATTTTAAATGTTTGCATTTCGATATTATACTGTTTTGATCATGACGTATTAACACAATGTTTAACCCACAGGCCACAATATTCGATGCATTTGATTATGCGGGTCGCAACACAAATACAGAAGGTAAGTTCAGAAGCCATTGTAATAATTCCAGCAGCTTCAGCAGATGACTATAATGTACGTATTTTATTTACCATTCTAGTACGACCGCATATTAAACTTACATCGGAAACATCTGTATCATATGAATTGTGATTATACAATATATGCTGAGAGCTGACATCAACAATGTCGTAATAATAATTAAAGTCTTTGAGACCAATCTCACATAAAATACATATTTTGATATTATCTAATTATGTATAAGTGAATTGTGAATACGTTTTCTTATATAAATTTCAGACAATATTATGCACGTTTTATGGTTATTAAATTCATTCCGCCATTGGAGTAAATTACTTGACAAATTGCGATTCAAAATTTAAATGTCCCGAATATCTTCACACAGGTATCCACCGTTAAAGTGTTAAACCAATAACCGTATACCAACCACGTGCGTTAATGACATACCAAATTTACAAATTTAGGACGGCCGTTTATTAACGTCGCACCGAGTGAACCAATACGACCTATTAATAATCCTGAAAAAAAAATATATTACTGTGACATAAACTTTATAAAATGTATTTATTTTTAATCAATCTTGTTTGGAATTATTTATTTGTTGAAGGTACGCTTATGTTTCATCCCCAGGACCCGTCAGTTCGAAAATATTCACGATATTGGCGAGATAAAAGTTGTAAAAATAACTGTTTAAAACAGTAAAAACAACGTATCAGCAACCTTGTATCAAATTTTCAAGCTGTTTGGCCGAGCATTACATTTTTTATCTACATTTATAAAAAAAAAACACATTTTTATAAATCTAAAAATTCTAATGCTGTCAAAACGCTTAAAAAAACCAAAATATTATGCAAATTGAACCATACCTAAAAAAATATAATATAAATATGTTGTGACAATAAGCTGTAAGAATCTTATACTGTTATTTGGTGACAATAAGCTGTAAGAATCTTATACTGTTATTTGATTTTGAATTAAGTACAACAAAATCATTTTAATTGTCAAAAAAAAATTCCTGTTATAAACGTTTTGTTGAAAATTTCATATTGTGTGTAAAAAATAATTACAAACGTGATGAATGATTTGATGTCACCAATCATAATATTTCTGACGTGTTAGTGTGTGTTAGATTAAAAAGTGTCTGAAATAAAACTAAGTAGCAAGTTTCCTGCTGTACATATTATAATATAGGTAGTACCAATTACTCCTTAATTATTTTTAGTTGTGCATTTGTTTGGTCTAAGAACATTTTATACAATTTCAAAAGAGTATTTTATTATGTGGTAGGTAATTAGGTATGTACTTAATAACTACTTATATACAATCATTTATTTCACGTAATTAGGTGACAAAAATAAAGTGCCGGTATTTCGACTTTGAAGTGAAAATGTATAGTGTATAAATATACATATATTTGAGATTAAACAATATATGTTGTCAAACCTTTTAAAAAAGTTTGCTAGTATTATAAGAAAACTCGTTCGCAACATTATAACACGGGGGGATTATTTAAATTTTGTGTGAAACATGGTTCAAACTACGAACGAATTTTGGAATGTTATCTGGGACGCAAAGAATGATGTATATAGTATTAACCGTGAACGATAAATTTTTTTATATTTATTTTTTAAGTTGGCGATTGTCGCAATAACGCATCGATCGGGTCGCGAAGGTGCTCAGATAGAAAGCTTTGCATTATAATTTCAACGCTTGAAACCAATCGGAATTGGGCAGCTCTCTGCAGCAGTGAGTGTTTTCCGAGTTTTTGCGATTTTCATTTTATTAAAACGATGGGCGACGACCGAGTAGTAATTATCGCACGCGTTCCATTGTGATGGGAACAATCATAATATTTTAGAAACGGTGGAAAACATCAGCACACAATGAAATCCTTTGAATTTATCACCCCCGAGCGTCCGCCGTCCGACAAACGACAAACGACATATCGTTTCAATTAAACGTGAATTGACGATCCAACGCTCCGACAGGCAACCAAACCATTTGATAACGAGTTTACGACCTCCGATAAACTTATTGCATAACATTTCTACATAATCGGTATGAATAAAAGGTGAAATAATAGTTTATGATTATAATAATAATAAGCTTTTGAAAATAAGACCTTTAAATATTCTTAGAAATTTAAAACAGGATTTAAAATATAAATAAGCTATTTAAGAGTAAAAGGCGGGTGAGCACGTTTGGCGAATCACTCTGTAATCTGTAGTTCGTAGGTATGATTGATCAAATCAAAATTTGTTCAAAGAAAAATATATTGTTATACTAAACAACAACACAGTAATTTTCGTAGAGTTTAACTCATCTGTTATAAATTATAGTACCAATAAATCTTTGTAACATTTTTATTTTTAAAAATTATATTTTATTTATATTATTGCCTATAGGTTTATTTATGTCAGCATAACTGTCAAACATTATAATCAATGTCATCCTTACTAAGTTACGTATAGAAAAAAAATTATCAAAGCAAAGATATTTATTCAACTTTGTTCGGTTTGGAAACTTTTTTGTTATTAGTTTTCTATTTGGTTGTTTTCAAGATAACAATAAAAGAACCTATCAATAACTTTGTAGTTATATTTAGTTCATGGAAAATACAATAGGAACGCATCCGGAAGAAATAAAAATGGAAGTTTACTACCTACGTATATAACGTCTTACAAGCACACTAATAATACTTAATAGATATATCTTCCTTTATAACATAAATAACGTTGCGTTTTAGACGTGCAGTTTGTAGCTGATGATCAACATTAATATACCTACTAATTAGTTTTCTGAAATATCGTACAGCATTATGATAAATAACACGATTTCAACATTCAGTAAGTGGAATATTAAAATGAGTCATTTGAAGATGTCTACCATACACCACCAGCCCTATAATATTAGACAACAATAAGGGATTAATCTAATATCATTAGTATGTACATCGCATGTCTAACAAAATATACTTGAAACACCGTCAAACAACCAGATAAATTCATGAAAATCTAAAGTTTAAATCATTGAATAGTAATTACAATATCTCGTGGATAAATAATATGTAAGATATAAGTTTAACTTAGTTTTTCAAACAACAATATATATATACATACGTATTATACCTATATACGAATACTTCCGGAACTCAAAGCTCAGTCCGATGAGTTCTTGCGATTATATTATTATATGCAATATTTATATCTGTATGCGTACCGGATTATGTTCAACTTATGTAGCATGTTTAATATTAAAATATTATTTTATACATATACGCTATACGCCGAATAAATGTATAAAATCAAGGTAGTATGTTTGATAACACCAAAAAAAAAATTGTTAAGGAGACGTCATACTCGCATGTGTTTCCTCCGTCTTACAAACGCGCAACATCATATTATATTTTCCGTTCAGAATATTCCATCTTAATGTGTCTTTTGAGTGTATTATAAATACCCTTAAACATGAGAACTTTATCTAAGTAAGGTTATTTTTTATCTTTTAATTTCAAAGCAAGTAATGAGCATTTTATAATTGGTCATGTATTTATATAGATTATGAGAAGTCCTTACAACAAATATAGTTTTCAGAAAATATATATATTTGCTATAATAAACTTAACCAAGTGACTTATACATTACATATATAAATATAGTTAGTGCCAATTATTGTCGTGTTGTAAAGATAACAGAGTTGGTGTCGGTAATCCATAAAATAAATATTAACATAATATTATAGTTAATGGGTGCCGATTGTCCAAATGCCTAACCATATGATCTACTTGTCTTTCGTATCATGAAATCTCTAGAAAACAAATGTGAACGCAGTCACTTGTACTTGTCTCTTTATTTTGTTAATAAATTTATAGACTGTAATATTAGCTTTGGCGCATCAGTTTAACAGTATTCGATAATATATTACTTAAGTGCCTATTGACGAATATACATATACTATTTGCACTCCAATTTTTATTATATGAACATTTTATGAAAAAAATAATATTTACATAACATGATAATAGAAGCAATAAATTCATAATTTATTATTCATACAGCGAACACAATAATACATAATTTGATCCCACTTAACAATGTTAAAAGAGAATATTATAATATTATACCTACCTATAGAGACGCATTTCATTATAATATTATATTTACTTTTAAAAAATTCAATTTTATTTTTAGACTATACATTTTCAAGAGTAAGCACTTATTTATTCATTTACTTCGACGAGACTGCATATTTTTGCTTATTGACTTATCCAACGATTTTGATTCTATAACATAGGCAGGTTGCAGGTGTATACCTATAATTATTATGTTTTGTAAAAATTTGTATCACGCAGAACTGCAATAATTGTTTCTTGAATCTCGGAAACACGGACGCTTAAACAATAAGTTGAAACATAACAATATGTCTCTATGAATAATTATAATATACCTTAATTGTTATAATATGCATCTATTTGTACAGTTTTACTCGTATAAGTACCTACACGTCCTTTTGTTCGCGAATGCGGTAAAACACGTGAGGTGAATACAACATATCGATTTGTTTATCATAATATGTATGCTCGACCGATACAAACGTTAAAATTCGTCAGCACGCTCGACATTTCGTAAAAAATTTTGTTTGATTATTTTATTTTTTCTTCACTTCGTTCGCACCGCAATGCGTTTATTGCACACTCACTTGATTCACAGCAGTCACGTTGTAAGTACATACTACATACACAACACTTTTTTTACACAACTTCACAGGTCTACAGGGTTAGGTATCTGGATCACACATTGCCTATTATTTAACTATTATTTCAATTTATTGTTAAATTATCCACATACACCCTATATAATAGGTATATACCCGCATACATAATATTTTACAACTTATTTTATTTATCTACATTTATTTATTAATGTTTGTAGTTAACAAAAAATATGAGTGACTGCAGTAGGTTCCATACTACTTTCACCCTCTAAATTAAAGGGGGGAATTAACTAGAGGTATATCCTGCAATAGTTAATTTGTATCCCACTGCTGTTGGTATAGGTTCACAATTTGGCTGTATGTGATAATAATATAAATTATAATACGAATGATCGATTGTGTAGGTATAAAAAGTGTGCAACGGACATATCTATATATCACTATAAAAATTAATGTCTGTATTTATGTCCTTTATGCATTCCTAAACGGCTGACATTTTTGGTGTGTGTTTGAGTAGTTCTCTGAACGATTTAGATTCACAATTATACCCGGTAGGTCCAACCAGGAGAGGGGCTCAAACAAGGATTTTGAGATTTACGATGGTAATTTTTGTTCATAAATGATTGGTATTGATTATAGCAGAAATAACGAGTAGAAATTAGTATTTTTTTTTTTATATTAGTTGCCATTGGTTAATCTGCAGGTAGATCAGGTACAAGCATGCATCAAATCGAATTTTCACACATTGTCTACCGAGGTTGCTGAGTCGCTCATCGACGCATTTGTTTTGTTCTTTTGCACATTGTTCGCAATCCGATGTAGTCAGAATTTTTTTAAAGTTGTCGTTTTTTACGTAAAACGAATTGTGCGGGATCACCTAGTGTCTACACAATCATAATTTGCATAATAATTTATGACAATAATCGTGTTATATGTAAAAATATAAAAATAATACTATATAAGTTCAGTAGGTAACTGTAATGTTTATAAGTATTTTTAGCAAGACGCAACTCTGCAGACTGAATAGTTTATTAGCTATATATCTAAAAGATAATACCAAGAAGGTTAGGGAAGAAGACCTCTCTTGTAAAAGGGTTATGGAGTAAAACACCGCGGTGCAACTATCTCGAGCGTCTCATTGAATATCTACATTGAAAAATGACGTAACGGTCATACAATTTTATAGGCTTAATGGACAAATTACTTAAGAGCCGATGGCCTGGGGCTCGCGGGAAGGGCGTCGCCGTGTTTCAGACGATACGAATACGAAAACCAGACAGCCAGTCGGTGGATGCTGATAGTGATGGGCCCACACAGGGGGAGGGACGTCCCCTCCTCCCCCATCAGACTGACACGGCCCGGGGTCGTTATACATCGCATTTCGGCGGCGTTTGGTATTTCGTGGGTGATGAGAATAGACACAGTACAAAGAGGACCTTGGTAAAGTTATAATACACGTAACTCAAATATTTTTAAAAAAATAAATAAAGTTGAGAGAAACAAATAGAACATTAATTGAAAAATAATAATATTTCGGGCTTCAGCTTTAAGTATATAGTTTTTATTAAAAATACTTGCCAATTTCAAATTTTAAACGGTATAACATACTTTTATAACAATTTAATTTCACTTATTGTGACTTTTATGCTATAAAACGATTATTATATTATATTAATATTTTAGTCAACACAAATCTATAACATTATTTAAGCTACTAAGAATTGACATGTTCAATTTCACTATATTATAATCAATATTATGCATTTTTTTGTGTACATTGTTTTATTTTGATTGTTAAATTTAAACACACAAGTACCTAAGCACTATTTAAAAATATCACACATATAAAAAATATATATAAATATATATTATAATTAATCAATTAATTATTATACTGATAGTTATAGACCCAAGTCCCATTAAACCTTTTCTAATCTTTTGTATTCAAACGCAACGTACCAACTGATTGAAATTCCTGACGCAAGTAGTATACATGGGAGAGAGGAGGGGGAGGGTTCGCGTTTGGACGAGTTTGTAAATTTTGCAGTGTATTTGGGCAATTTAGCATAATGCATTTGAGCGAATAATTTTAAAATACTGTAATAATTTGGCTTTATTATAATAAGATGTAATTCGTTTTGATAGTATTTTATCATTGCAAATCCATCTCAATTTAACAGACTTACAGGAACACTGTCCGTGACTCCATATTGATATAATAATATTATTAAAAATTCGGTTATTGTTTTTATTTTTGTTTTTATTAAAAATTCCGAATAAAGTTTAAAGTTATATCGCTTCAACTATTCATAAAATTATTTATTCATTGTTTTTTTATCTTCATTTAAATCGTGTATCAAAATTTAGATTATAACATTTTTTTTTTCTTAAGTTGTTTTGTATTTAAATATCAATATAATATTATAATACTATTTGGCACTCAGTTATAACTGAAATAAGCTAACATATGTGCTTGTCCAAAGTTTGTAAGACGTATTTTTGCTTATCTAATAAAACTTTTCGATGAAAGTTGTAAATATGTTTACTTATAATTGCGTTTTGTGTTATTCTAGATTCTGAGTAGAGCTATGAATGTATTGATTTTACAATAATGTGTATTTTTTTTATTTTTATTTTTATTTATTTTTGTGTCTATGTACACTGTACACTATAAGTAGTCAAAATAATTCTTCGATTTTCAACTTCAGTATCTTGTTCAATTGGAAAGTGAATCTAGTTGATACATTAAGTAGAACAAAATTCCCAGTAACTCTCAAAAGTGCCAAAAAAAAAAAACAAAAAAAAAATTAAGGAAAACCAGGAATTTTCAAGTAAAATCGGTTTTTGACAATATCGATTTTGGTTTTTGGTGTAACTCTAAAACAAATTACCGTAGATACATGAAATGTTCACTGAATTTTTTATAAGCATTTAATATTCAATTTTTGACAAATGTATTAAACTTAAAATGTAATACATAATTATTTTGTGGGTAGTTAAAAATGTATAAAATGTTCAACTTTTATAGCTTAGGATTAACAATTTAATATAAGGTTCCACGTAAATAGATTACATATAAATTACTTTATTCATAGTAATATCATCAAATATAGGTACTTAGTAATATCAATAATATCAGCGTAAGCTAACTGAACAACTTCGCTCAGAATAGTTTTTCTTATACAGTGATATTATATCAGGGGTGGCCAAACCGCGGCTCACATCTTAACGTAACATTAGACGTAAATTAACGTAACAGCCGAAAAAAAAGGTCACATAATATAGAAATAATATGGCCTTTTTTATTTACATCTTGGCTCTTCAATTTTTATTAATATATTTGGTGGCTCACGAGTCTCTTCTCGCTAGCCACCCCTGTATTATATCATTGAATTCAAATTTAACACAATCCATTACAGTGACCCACTTATATCCTACTGCACAGCAGAGTGACACCCACTTGCCCACCTTTTTTATTTTAATTTGTTTTAGTTTAATATCAGTTACCTAATTGATCGGTTTTCGACAGTGGCGAAGATAGTACAGTAAGACAGACTGTAGCTGTTGATAATTCACTGACAACCGTATAATATTTGATAAATCTATAAATATTAGTAGATGTTTTCGGTCACGAAATACAATTTCCTGTTGACCTAACGCATTGTGTCATACTTGCCTAAAGTCTAAACACATTGCTTTTCTTACGTGGGTAAAAAAAGTAATTCGCCCAAGCACGTTACGCTCAAGTAGTTCGCACCATAATTTATTGTAAATGTAATTTGGAGGACACCAAAAGATACCTGTTCGGGTGTAACTCGATTCAGATGTAATTCTCTTAAAGGAAAAATCAAACCTGGTTCGAAAAACAGACAACAACGTATTGGCTTCGATGCTCTGTTTATTTCGGTTTAAGTAGTGTATATATCCGTTAACGGATGTAACGTGAAAAGTTAGGTTAGTACTATTGGTACCCATATTCGGGTGTAAACCATTGGGGCAGGCAAGTCAGAAATATATGGGCAATTCACCTACGTTGGATGTCTGGTTTTTGTGTATGAACAAATAAGTAAATTCTTAAATTTTTAAAATCCATCAATATAACATGTAGGTGTAATCATAATTATTGTAAAGTAATCTATTGTAAATACGCGGGTGATATAACTAATTGCGTTCCGTGATAAAAATATCTTCCAAATTGTGGCCTGAGTTTTATCGGGGTACATACGAATTGCGGCCCAGGTATTTTTAACGTACGTATACGAATAGCGGTCACGAAGGTTTGACAAATTTAATATTGAATAGTTTAACACTTTTGAACTAAAATTCAATTGCTTTCCCATTATTTTACAGACTTACGACTGTCTGCAGCATCAGTAAAAAATAAGTAAGGGTAGGTAGGTTAAAAAATTTTATTATGATTTTATTTAAAATTAAATATTAAATATTTTTAATTAATAATATTATGACAATGGTAAAAACTTTAATAATATCATTATTATTACTATTTTTTGTATTGAGCTTAAGCCCGGCAACTATGACCATTAGCTGTTTTTGTTGTTTGTAGGGAGAGAAACGGTGGGAATGGTCGGTTGAAACACGTTTGTATGCGTGCCAAGGATCTGTAACTAAAATTCCCGGATGGTCACCCATCCGGAAACTAGCAACACCGGCTGATACTTACACTCAGAGCATTTCCGCATTTCAGTGTACAGACCACGCCACACCTAGCCACATATTATTTTTATAAATTCAAATTTTGTCAATTTCTTCTAACTGTTTCATATAGTATTAGAAGTAAATGTTTATTTTTCTAATATATTTTTTATGTACAAACTGACCCTAGAAAAGAAGTCGGCCAACCATGAAACGTTCTCATATCGGTATAAAAGCGACGACTAAGGTGTATTTGGTATTTTGGTACCTAACACATTTACTGTCATTATTTAACAGTCAACTATAGTTATCGGTCAAGATAGAAAATCATCTGGAATTATAAAAAATAAATATGATATTATAATGTTATAAACCTATATTACAACTGTTGGCTATTATCAATATCGAACAGGGAACAATAATATGGCAAACATTAATCGGACCGCAACTCAGTGGATGACGCAAAAAAACTTGAAAATTCGGATTAGACCTTTTTTTTCGTAGTTATCTTTGAGACGCAACTAGTATGCAGCCGTAAATACTGGATCTAATTTACTGTAATTTCAACAACATAAATGTTTGTATTACATTAAAAAAAGCAGGTAAGTGGATGTCGCACTGCTGTACAGTAGGTTACAAAAGGGTCAATGTATAATGGATTGTATTAAACTTGAATTCGATGACATGATATCATTGTATAAGAAAAACGATTCTGAGCGGAGACGATTTGTCAGTCTGGATATTTTATATTGTAATTATTTATTATAGCCTGTAAGTTGAATTAATATTATAAAATTATTATTTTTTATTCGTTTCTATGGTGATAAACAAAGCGTTAGAAATTAAAATCCCATTTTTAGCGGTTTTTCGTGATTTGTCGGTGGTTTTCCCATGGTATTTAATAACTATTGAGAAAATCGAAAGATGACTTGCCTAAAGGACCATCTTGATCTAATTTTCTAAAAGATAAAATACTGTATGTTGAAATCGAAGCACTCCTTCTAGTAGAAATTTTGTATACAGGATAAAAAAAAAAACACCATTGTAAAACCACTAGAAAAATTTGTAGATTTAATGTATACCAAAATGTATTCACAAAAATTTAAAAAAAAAACTAATTTTCGATAGTAAATAACAAATATATAATTATTGATTTGATTATATTAAATTTAAAAAAAATACAATGATGAGTGTTTGGGTAATTTTAAATAGGTACAAGTTTACATATTATAACATATTATAACTTTTTCTTCATATACCTACAACTACAAATTATTTCTTTCATAAAAAAAACCTTAATAGATTAACCAGCTTTATAAAGAACATAACCATATTTAATTTATATATTATATCTAAAATAATACTTTTTTTTTTTTTTTAATGTAATGTTAGGTATATTAAAATTACTATATATAAATTAATATATACACTGTCGTTAAAATATAAGAATTGAGTTCAATACAACATAGCTGCGAGCTTATTAAATTTTCAAAATAAACTGGGTCAAACGGTTATTTCTTAAAGAATGAAAATTAAGTTTATTTTCATTTACGTTATATACTTTCTATTTTGGAAGATTGCCAATATCATCAAAACTGCCAAATGTATTTCCTAGTATAGTTTTTTTTTATACATTTCTATTCGTATGACTTAATTTTGTTACTTGATTTATTTTATTATTACATTTTAGTTGGCCATTAGCGCATTGATCGATTGTAATTATTGAAACACATCAACTTAACAAATTTAAAATTAAATAGACAACTTTATATATTTAGACGCATACACACATACAATAGAAATACTTAAAAACCCCGTGCATAATATCATGCTATCAGATTTCCAATTAAAATTCTTAGACTCTTAACTAGTTCTCCTCTATACACGCCAAATCATACCCTCTAAATTGATATTAACATTCTTAAACCACTAAACTAGCTAAGTACTTTACTTCTTCGAAATCATATCAACCCTCACGTTCAAAACCTACTAGGAATATATATCCATCCCAAAAATCCTCCCAAGGGGCTCAAACATCAATGACCCAGATGGCAGAGACTTTATTATTTATTTAATCAAACACATATTTTACACTCTTATTAAACTCACTCTAAAGTGCCGTCAATGAATGGTATTCTCTCCCCTCACATACACTCACACACACAACTAAAAATCGTTATTATTCGCTTAAACACCAAATATCGTCTAAACATGAACTTAAAATGATGTCCACAAAATATCTGGAAAAATGTTTTTAGTTTTTTTGTTACCAGTGAAAACTACATATCAGGAACCTTGAATTTTCAAGCTTTTTGACAGAGTGAAATATTTTTATCGAAATTAAAAAAAAACAGCAAAAATTGGTTTTGTCAAATGTTTATAAATAGCTTGTAAATAACACCATGACGTATATAAACTTTTAATATAAACATTTTATGAAAATTTTAAGCATCTACGCGGTTATTGGTTTTTGAATTAAAACAAAATAAGTAAATCTATTTTGTCAAAAACGATTAATGCGGACAATTTCCCATTTTCCCCCAACTTTATTTTTATTTTTCCCAATTATTAAGGAAAGTACTTACTGAGAATTGTTAATTTTTTACACCTCAAAGCTTCATCTAGATTAGCTTTCCTATTATAAAAGATATTGAAGTAGAAAATTGAAGAATTATTTCTACTGTAAAAAGTATCATCAGCCATAAAAAAGGTGGGTAAGTGGATTTCGCTCTGCTGTACAGTAGGTTACAAGTGGGTCACTGTATAATGGATGGTATTAAATTTGAATTCAATGATATAATATCATTGTATAAGAAAAACGATTCTGAGCGGAGACGGTATGTCAGTCTAAGTATAAGACATAATATTATATTATAGTCTATAGTATTTAAAAAAAATTGACCTATAATAGGTTCCTATAATAAATTCCAAATTAATCATATCATAATATCTATTAGGTACTAATAACGGATTATACATCAACAACAAACCATGATACTATCATAGATATATAATAGTAT
>NC_042495.1:46729233-46730534 GCF_005508785.2 Acyrthosiphon pisum | reverse complement strand
ATATTTATAGAAAAAAAAACTAAAAAAATTGAAAACTGAAAATGTCCGTAAACAGCTCAAAAAGAGTCAAAATATTTTTAAAATTGTATGGTGTATGGGAAATGCTAATATAAACATTCAGTAAAATTTTCATGTATCTACAGTTATTCGTTTTTGAATTACAACAAAATAAGGAAATCGCTACATGAGAAATCAAGTGAATATCCAATGTTGTAAAAATTAGAATTTCAAACGATCATAAAAATTTAATTTGTCTTTCTTATAGACATTTTTTTTTTTTGATAAATGTAGAAAACCTTATAAGGAATCTTGTATTACATTTTCATATCTTAGATTTAAAAAGGAAAATTTTTATGAATTTCTAACTCGAAATAATTTGCAAATTTTCGTGATTTTTCCATATTTTGTCATTTTTTGAACTTTGAATGCTTATAAAAAAAAAACTGTGACTAACGATTTTTAATATTTTTCATCTGCCTTTGAAACAATATACTAGGAGCCTTCTATTAAATTTTCAAGCTTTTTTATCCAACAAATAAAATTTTATTGATATTTTTAGAAAAAAAAACTAAAAAAAAAATGGAAAATGAAAATGTCTCTAAACAGTTCAAAATAAATCAAAATATTTTGAAAATTTTATCGTAAATGTAAACAACCATTGAAAATTTCATGTATCTACGGTCATTTGTTTTAAAGTTACACCAAAAACCAATATCGATTTTCTCGAAAACAGATTTTGCGTAAAAATTCCCGTTTTTCCTTAATTTTTCTTTTGTTTTTCCCGGCGCTTTTGAAAACTACTGGGAAATTTAAATTTTGATCTCCCCAACGCACCAACGATATTCACTTTCTGATCGAATAAGATACTGAAGTTGAAAATCGTAGCATTATTTGGATTACTTATCGTGTATACAGACACAAAAAAAAATAAATAAATAAAAAAATAAAAAAAAAACACACATCATTGTAAAATCAATACATTCATCGTTCCACTCAGAATCTAAAAACACTCATCGTAAGATCAATATATACATTGCTCGACTCATAATCTAAAACAGGGGACATTTAATACATTCCTGGAAAAAAACTGTGCAATAAACAATTTTAAATATTATTATAAAAAAAAGAATTCACAGAAAATAAGTGTAGCGTATCACTATGAACACCTGGTACTGCTATTGACTATTTCTAATGCCAAGCACAAAACTCGTCAATCTATTGAATTTATATATACCCACAGTTTAAAAAAAAAAATTATTTTCAGGTCACTAAATATGAAAGTTATATTATACATATATGCA
>NC_042495.1:46723292-46729133 GCF_005508785.2 Acyrthosiphon pisum | reverse complement strand
CTGCTGCTGTGTTAGATATTCCGATTGCCTGTTAATTTTGTTTTTTTTTAGTTTTTTAAAGAATAGGAAATTTTTTACTTTTGATACCATAATGTACCAACTACATCCAATTTGAATTTTCATTACTCTAAAAAATGACCAGAGACACACACAAACAAATTTAAAAATAAAACAGCCATTGTAATACCAATAGGTGTATATGTAGGTACCTAAATTCATGGCACCACTCAGCATCTAAAAGGTAATACTTGTATGGGATTATGAAAGTAATTTTTCAGTATTTATATTTTGAATAAAGTATTAAAGTATGCACATACCTACATAATAGGACGTCAGTGCATTATTTATTATCTCTCTCTGGCATAGGTGCAACATAGAAAATAAGCGCTCAGCAGAACCAATCTTGGGTTTTTAGCTTTAAAAATGAGTCGATCTATTTTAAAACTTTAAGTTAAGAACAATACGAACATAATCAATGATTTACCATTGCTTTTTTACGATACTTAAATTTTTTTTGATGTTTGATGGTTTTTAAATCTTATATATTACATACTCAAAAAGCCGAAGTACAAATTCATATAATGTTCTTAAATGTATGTTTGATTATGGACTGATTCACTATATTATATTAAATCTAACAACATAATATTAGGTATTCTAAATGTCTGCAAATTTGCTGTGTTGTATTTGGGTCAGAGAGAGAAATCAAATAGCGCGATGATATAATATATATATTATTTATTATTCTTATTCTTTAGAAACATACGGAAACCACGAGAGAAAAACCCATCAATTTCCATGAAAATTGTTTTGTACATTTTAAAATTGACTCTTGAACTTAATCTGTGCTAATGCATTTCTTAGAATACCCAATAATTAAACATATTGCAATTAATGTAATATTTTTAATATCGGGTATGACGTATGAATATTTTCATTTGTATTATATTCAAAACCCTATTAAAATAATGTGACCTATTTCATTTTTACACGCATACAATTATTATTTTTATTCACCTAATTTTATAAAAAAGTGTAAAGTATTTTTCTACGTTGTGTCATTAAACGAGTATATTGAAGAACGTAGCAATAAAAAATATAATACGATTTAAAAATTATTTAAAACGTGATTTTATTAGCAATATTCATTGTTTCCTTGTCATATTGGTTTCAATTATTTTACAATAATAATGGGCATATGGCACTAAAAATGATATACATATTATTTTATTGGGCGTTTTTTTTCTATCTTGTATTGATATTATGTGCATATATAATTGATATATTGTAGTTGTACCCTTCTATATACACTCAAATTTTGAATTAAAAATGAAAAATGTCTGATATTATAAATAGTTTATGAGATTAATATTGAGTTACTGGAAATTATAAAAATTGAATTTTACATAGAAATTAGACATAGTCAGAGGAAATTAACTTAATATAAAATAATTATAACAGTCATTCATTGATAATTAAATAAATAAATAATTATTTTTAATCACTTATAATTGTTGAAAATAATATAATTAGATACACAATACTACAACATATATTTATATATACGTTGGAAAATATTTTATTAAATTATCTATATATTATATGGTATTCATGGATAGTACTAAATATTTGTATTGTACAGTGAAAGTACAAAATATATGATTAATACTTAGACTTTATTAAAAACTGTAATAATAACTTTCAATAGAACAATGTCATAATTTCGGACTTTACGCATTGGTCTTGGTGTAATCTAATACTAAATTTGTAAAATTATACAAATTTAGTAATTTTAAGTTTTGTGTCTGAATGCAAAATATATTTTAAACTTTAATCCGACAATTGCTACACAATCGCTTATATATGTTAAGATTTACCATCCCTTTTGTAATGACCCAAATTATAATGATCATTCGGGGTTGACCGTGTTGCTTGTATATATAATATGTAAGGATTTATCATGGTCAATAAATAAAATTACAATATTGTCTAAGCATAGTCAGTAAAACCTGTTTCAATATCGTATCAAATAATAAATATTAGTTACATAAAATACATCCGTACAACTGTTTACTATAAAAATATTAATTTTCATTATGGAGATAAAAGGGTATTTTGGATAAATGCTATTTACATATTGCAAACTATGGTATCCATATAATATTTACGAATAAAAACAATTTTTGAAGTGTGGCTGGTTTTTTTTTATGCAATTTTGTCTTCGGGTAATAATTATAATTATTTAAGTTTAATATAACATAGAATATGTCATTCAAAATATGTTCTAATAATCTAAGTGAAACTTGTATACCTACTAAGTTTATCGTTATTGCCCACTTGAGATTTAGTCGAAACTTTCTACCATATCATACATATTCTACCGTTGCTTATAATTATTAACATTATACGTACATATTATATAACTGACTTAACTTTTTAAACTGAAAGTTTATTTATTTTATTTAATTTAAAAATTATTTTTTTAACACTATTAGGTCCAATTATTAAATATATAAAAAAAAAATGTAGCCAATATAGATTTCTTAATTTCGAATAGATGTCACGATACCTACTATATTATACTCGTATTTGCATACTTATTATGATAGGAAATTATTCCAGTTTACTTGTGCATAAACAGTGAACACAGTTTTGTGTTTTTGTTTGTAAAAATTCTTTTTGATTTTTTATTGTTTTTTATAGCATTGAGAGTATTGATACTAAAACTTAGTGTTGTTATTACCTAATAAAAATATTAGTAGAAAAAAAGTGAAATTAAATAGTTAAGATATTATTTTTATATTTTAAGGAAAACTATTTAAAAGTAAAAAATTATAATGTTTTATATAGTACACAAACATTCAGATAATATATTGTTGATTTAAATATTTATTTGAAAAATAAAAGTATATATTGTGTAATACTCGAGTAACTCAGAAGTTAAATAATATTATGTGCATCAATGAGGTTGATGACTCGATGGTATTTTGTAAAAAGGGCGTATACTATGAAAATGAGTTCAAACGTTCAGAAAAAATCTGCATTTTTTTTGGCAGGGAGTTTTGATATGTAAATTAATATTATTTAAGGTTATAATCGTTTAAATATATTTGATATCAGCGTAATAGGGTGTATACCATACAATATCCCATCAAAATAAAAAGCAAATATTAAACCAATAAAAGGGTGGATACCACATATATATAACGAAAACTTATATTCGCCATCCCCTTACAAGCTATACTTATCGGGGAGGTGTTAAATATTAATTTTTATGAAATATTAATATATTGAATGTTGTAATATTAACAAATAGATAAATAAATAAATAATAATAATAATAAAAAATAATGCGTACCTATTTGATAAAATAGTACCTACACGCCATGTTTAAAAATTATTATGATAAACTTTATTATAAAGTCTACTATATGAAGATTGAAGGTGGTATATCCGAGATCGAATGATTTCGATGGCATCACTTCTAAAAACACTATTTGGTACTTTAGTTCCACCTGAACAATTTTAATTATGTGGTATACTTTCTTTATACAAAATACAATTTAATGAATTGGGTTGGTAAAATTTTTGGATTCAAAACGTTAACATATACTATTTAAAGTTTGTCATTATGCGAGTACTTGGAAACTTTTACTTATTTCTATATTAATATCGGTGTCAAAACATTTAGATACGTCTTTAATTTAGATTTATTAACTGCGCTAATAGAAACATATAAGAACGTCTTAACGTAATGGTCCGTATTATTATTTAACCTGTTTACATTTCACTAAATCTGTCGACTGTCACTCTTGTATAATATTTTATGAAACACATTTTTTAATACTATTAAAAGTAAGTTATACAATAAATTTAAGATTGATGGGTTTAAAGTAATACTCATATTTCAATATATTATCTCGACTAATAGAAATACATAATTTATCAATACCTAAGCAATAGAAAGAAGGGTATTTTAGCTCTATTTATAATAATGTGATGGGTCAAAACTTCTGCATTGTCTTGTAACTGAAGCATTAATTTGCATACCTCACTAAAAATTCATATAAATAAACTCTGCATTATTTTTTATTAAATCAGCTAAGGGAGCTGCAGAAAAAATAATGAATACAAAAATGTATTATATGTTAATGGTTATTCTTATGGACCTCTTTTCTAAAGGAATTTAGGTACATCACCCCTCATACACCGACTATATATATTTATCTTGTTTTCTGTGTTGAAATGGCTTCACTGAAGTAAATTCGAATTTTAATTACATTTTTAAAAGAAATGGCTATTATTATAGTTGTAGGATCTAGAACTCTAAAAACTCTAAACGACGTTGACGAATATAATAATTATCATTTGTTTTAGCTACATATTTACGTATGTGATATATTGTCAATGAAGTTCGGGATGAAATTGGTTATGGATAAATTTAAACTATACCAACCATCAAGTTTAGGCGTATGGAATATGTAATTAAAACCCATAAATTAGCTTTTAAAGTTACGTCTCCATTTTGGAATAACATGTGTATCTTGTTTAGTTGTTTATATACTGCTCAAGATTGTGAGTTACTTGCCGAAAAAATTACTTTTGGTTAGTTATTATTATATGTTTGTTGACTTCAATAGCATTATATATAGATTATTCTGTTATTATTTACAAATAATAATGATCTTTAATACTTTTTCACCCAATTGGAACACAACTCAAGTATCTATTTTTGATGCAATTAAAAAAACCTATAGAATATAATTATACCTAACTTTTTTTAATCTAAATGAGTTGGTTTGTTCCAATAATTATTCATAATAGTTTTTATTTAAAACACGCCTAAATTAAAAACTACAATAATTAATTCATAGAAATTATTAATATTTCTTGATGAAATATATTTCTTTGATAAATAAAAAACTTTCAAATATGAAATATGACATTTAAAATCTTTTGTGAAATAAAATACTACGATAAAGTATAATAGGTATAGTACCTATAATGATTTTGACTATATAGTTATAATACATATATATTTTTTTAAATTAATAAATCATGATTTTAAAGTGGTTTTATAGAATTTTTATAATAATTAATTAATTAATTATTCCTTACTTATAAGTAGGGTTGGGCCGATACCTCTTTTTACCGATACCCGATATTCCGATATATGCAACCGATAAAAAACCGATACCCAATATATTTGAAAACCAACATTTTCAGCATAAACAATGAACCGATATTAAAATATCACCGATACTATCAACCGAAATAATATTATCATTTTACATTTAACTATTACAATTTATAATCAATGCTATTATGCTGATAGATTTGGTTTTTTTTTTTTTTTGTATCGGTTCAAATATCGGTTTAAAAAAAAAAAACTGATACCGATAAACCCGATACCACCAATATCGGCCGATATCGAGTATCGGTTTTAGTATCTGCCCATCCCTACTTATAAGTATTGTGGGAAATGAAATTATAAGGTATGTAAATTTTTTTTTGAATATTAATTCCATATTTTCGTTGCTGAATCATTATAATCAGAAAACCATATTTATAGTGATTTAGATTACCTAGTATAGTTCGGACGTTATAAGTATCAATCTATATAACTCGAGAAAACATATTTTAATTTAAGAAAAAGGGCACTTGAAAACGTACGTTGCGCCAGCCCCCCCCCCCCCCCCACCCCAAAGGAAAATCTATAAACAAACTATACAGATATTTAGCACGTAATTCGCACGAATTCGCACGCCTAGCTTAAAAATTCGCACGACCTTCTTTCCCCTAAAAAATCAAAAAATTCCCGGGGGGAGGTGGCGACACGTG
>NC_042495.1:46674666-46723242 GCF_005508785.2 Acyrthosiphon pisum | reverse complement strand
TTTTTTTTTTGACTGATATTTAGCACAGTATTCGCACCTATTCGCACGCCCAGTTTTGAAATTCGCACAATCTTCCTTCCCCTCAAAAAAAAAAAATAATTCACCTCATAGTAAAAATAGAATTTTGTCTTTATTTATTATTATTATCTATACTGAAGAAAATTTATTTGAGATAAAAAAAATCTCGATTGAATATAACAAATCTAAAAAGAAACTTAATAAAAAAATTTGATTGAATTAAAAATATTAAACAAATATAGACTTTTTTATTATATTTACATTTTTATTAGGTAAATACAGCTTTTTTTAAATTTAAATCGGTGTTTTTACAATAGTTTTTTATTCTACTTGTCTTTTTTTATTGAAATACAAATTATGAAAAAAATCAATATTCATTAAAAAAATATTGATTGAATTGAAAAAGTTAAACAAATCTTGGTAGAATATTTTCTATTATATAGTTATTTATCAAATAAAGTTTTTTTATTTTATTTACATTTTTTAATTAATACAGATTTTTTTTGTTTAATTTAGATTTTTAATAATTTTTTTTTAAATTTCTTTTTCGTTATATTCAATCACGGTTTTTTTTATCAAATATAAATTTTCTTCAGTATAGATAATAATAATAAATAAAGACAAAATTCTATTTTTACTATGAGGTGAATTATTTTTTTTTTTGAGGGGAAAGAAGATTGTGTGAATTTCAAAACTGGGCTTGCGAATAGGTGCGAATACTGTGCTAAATATCAGTCAAAAAAAAAATTGTGAAAATGTTAATTTTTATGAGAGGGTGAACTTTTACTATGAGGTGAATTTTTTTTTTTTTTTGAGGGGAAGGAAGGTCGTGCGAATTTTCAAAATAGGCGTGCGAATTCGTGCGAATTACGTGGTAAATATCTGTATAGTTTGTTTATAGATTTTCCTTTGGGGGGGGGGGGGGGGGCTGGCGCAACGTACGTCACTTGAAATTCTTATAAAGTACTACAATTCTAAAAACATCGAAACTGTAGTGATAAATATTATACTAAGTTTTTTTGTTTAAGTTTTTAAATAAGTTGTTTTTATAGGTTGTATGGGGGTAACAATTACATTGTATTTAAAAGGTGATGGCGTGGTGCTATTCGTATTTCTAATGTTATAAATAAAATACGGTTTATAAATTAAACTCATAAGTCTTAATTATGATTAAATTTTTTTTCATAAAATAACTGTAACTGTTGCTATAGTATAATAATAATTAAGTTTGAATAGTTAAAAATTATCAACCATAAGAATAAAAAATAAAATACACGACCGCGACGTATCTATCCTGGTGTAGTAGCAATGGTTCGTGCTAATGAAACGAAGCAAATATTTTTTATAATGCATAATATTAAATACTATTGTACCTATATTATACCTGTAAATCTGCAATCATGTATCTAACACGTCATATAAATTCTAACGCAAGTATAATAAATCATCTATCAAAACATTCAAAACATAATTTGATATTTTGATTTCATATATTTTCATGAGTTAAAGGTTTTATGTTTTAACTAAAAAAACAATTAAAAATACTAACGTCCAACGATAACTTGTCAAAAGGGTCCATTTTTTGACTGTCATTATAGAAATATTATTATTTATTATTATACAATACGATATAATTTAGTTTTATAATTACGACGTTAAGGCCGATGGAGGCGGTAACGGTCCTGTCAACGCGATATTTACTATCACGCGAATAAATTCGGTACTGCGTCTATATGTATATTAGACGTGACTGATTTAATGGCCCACTTCGGTGTGCCGTTTAGCAATGACTCTGTACAATTATACCTAAAACCGATGTTGCCGATTCGTGTGGAAAGTTTTTTAGTCATCTAATCGTAAATTAATAAATTATCTATAACGCAGACTGCTTTAAAATTAATCATCGGTACGAAATGATTGGTTGCATATTGTATAATATCACAAGATTAATTTTACTTTGGTAATATCTATTATATTATATAAGACCACATTTACGGAAATATTTTTATATCGCACACCCTACTCAGAAATGGTTTTTTTCTCATTGCGTATCGTAGTTATTTATTAATTTTATTTCTGTGATGTTTTTAAAATTAATTTATAGGAAAATATTATGTTCAAGTAGGTATCGAGTTAAGAACTTTATATGATGTATTATAGTTTATTTATTTAGTTCGCAAGTTCAGAGGGAATAATAAAGTATGTTAAAACTCGTTTCATTAAATTTTCAGTTGAATTCGTAAAATTAATTAAAACAGTAGACGATGAATATTTTTTAAATGAAAACATAATTATTATTTATTATTCACACTGTCCGTGTCAACTAATGCTTGCGACACTGTGTTAGACACCAAAAGTTCTAGAACTTTTGCTCCAGCAAAAAGGAGAGGAATGCCAACGCTGAAACGACTGACACAATATAACGACTTCTACCGCGTTTTAAGCATTTATCGGACCAGGTATGATCACGTGCGGGAAGTGTGGTTGTCCGAGTAGGTCATTACGTGCAGGTCTGTGTCGGAAACACATCAACACGACGGAGTGGGTGTTCAACGGTGTTCTTACGATTTCCGACAAGTCTTATCTTGCTGCACAGGGTCATCAAATTTTAACGTACACGGACGTAATGTTTTATCGTCTGGCAAAAATCTGGGCGTGAATACTCTTTTAACTATCAAACCTTCTATGTACTTTGGTGGAATTGTCTGATGCATTACCAAAACCGGTGGAGTCTTATCAGTGTCATGATCTAAGGGAAGGGAGGAGTGTGGACAGAGGAATATTTTCTCTCGATTTGATCCTATTAGCCATTCACAACTCGCGTATTTAAGTAATACATTCCAGGAACGTCTGTAATAAAAATTTTGTGGAGACGTTTTATGTGCTCGGGATAAAATTTTTGGTGTGGAGTTGATTCCTTGTCAAAAAAATATTGTCTGTTTCTACCAAATACAAATTCTTTTTGATTCCCATTTCCAATATAAGACTTTTCCACCAAAAATATTTGGGAATACAGGTGGGTAGTTTATATACTTGAAAAATGTATTTTCAGAATGGTTTTGACAAATGTGTGATATACAGGTAAGATAGATGAATTATTGTCGTTTACAAAACCACGTTATTTTTTCTAAATGCCAAAATAACATATTATTGTTTATAATACTAATTTATGGTATTTTATGATTTGTAATTTTTACTGTTGTGGTATACTGAATTTAAAATTTGATAGTCACTGTGGTACTATAAGTATAATATAAATAATAATGAAAATAAGATGCTGCAGTTGTCGACAAAAGCTGATCTTGTGAATAGCATTAATACAATTAGTTTTTGTTATGCTAATGCTCGATTATTTTATAAACATTTTTTTTTTGTTAGGTATTCTAGTATTTAATATTTATATCATTAGTTAGTATAACTGTTAGTAGTATGTTATACGTACATATTTAAAGATTTGTTTTTAAACATATTTGTATTACTTTTAAAGTTTAAATTTAGCAATTTTAGTATTAAAATGTAAATGTATAAATTACTGTTGTTTATGATACGTAATATTTTTGGTGATTCACCAAGCATGCTCACCTATTTTTATTCTTTATTGATATATTTATTCAAATTCTAATTTTTAGATTAGTAGATACTCTTTCGAGTCTATATTTCTAAATTATTATATTTTTTATACTATTTAAGGAGTATCCTGCGTAAATAGAACTTATTTTTTCAAATGAGTACAACATTTTTGTTAAAAAGTAAAAATTGTCTGAGTGTAATAACCACTAGACTAAAATATTGCACATCTATTTTATAATTTATGTTGGACCATTATTAAATTCTGTTTTTCTTAGTATATTCAGTTTAAAACCCTTGAAACTATATTGGTTAGTTTTTCGATATATTCATAAACATTTTCAAGCAGATTATCTGATCATTTGAATAACTATTTACTTACAGTAAAAAAGGTTGTTTTTATTTAAAAAAAATAAGTTTGTATCTCCACACGATACCCGTTAAATGGTATAAAAATCTTAAGTCTTTGAAAATATAGTCTTTAAGTGTAGTTATGTACCTGAGAATTCAAAAATAAGAATTTGAATAAATATATTATTAAAGGATAAAAGAGTGACTAGTATATTTATTGATTCACCGTTACTTATACACTTTTTTTGTACATTTTTATGTTTAGTAAATATTCTTATTTTTATGTACACTCACGATTGTTATATGTGTTAATTGTTACCAACATTTGGCTTCCAAACAATAATTGTCAGAAAGTTTTTTCACAAAAATGTGATGAAAGCGAATGTCGAAACGTTGTCATTTTTAGTAGAAATTTAGTATTTATATTTTATATAAAACAGAATAATGGTATTATGGCGTTAAAGGGCCAAGTTAGTTCTGTATATGCTACACATTACGGTGGTCTGGTGACCTGAGGTATGTTCCGAGAGCGGTCTGAGATTCATCGTTATCTAAGGTCGTCCACGGTTTCGTTTTCGGTCGATATAGATTGTACACATTATATACGGTTAGTGGACATGAGTAGTAATATCCTTAGATTATTGTCTCAGCCTATGTAATTAATATTATAATACGCTCGTAAGACTAGAACGATCCTATCATACCAACGTGGTGGTAGTAGGTATAACCGCAATTTTGACATACCCACTGTGCGCATCTTAATGTAGATTTGCATCACGTTCCACCGATTCTTCAATGACATCTGCTCAGGTGTTTTGACAAAACGGTGCGGGTCGAGTAATTTTTCACAAATATTTTCAATCTAATTTCGTCGTAATGTAAATCGATCAAGTGTCTGAAACACATCCCTAAAACAATTAGTTTGCAGTAATTAAAATTATATGCATTATAATTGAATTTCAAATCGGCCGTTGGGTTCCAGATGAGTTTAAAGCATTTCTATTTATTTTTATAATCAATTCAAATAAGCTAATCGTAAAATTTACACAATATGTGACATTTTCTGCCATATTTACAAAAGCAAATGAAATGATGCACATTAATTTGTGTAATGATAGAGAATAGGTCGACAGACAAAATACGTAGAAAAACGTTTGAAATAAAAGTCACTGTAAATTGCAAACCGTGAACAATTCGATAATTCGATCAAGCAAAATAGTCTCTGGGGTCTTTTTAAAGATAGTGGTGAGGTGGTGGCTATATGGCTGGTAGAAAGAGTTTTGTTTATGCTTGTCTCTGGTGACCTACTTACCTCCTTATATTGTTGGACTTTCTCAGTGACATTTTTGTTCAAGTTTCAATACGTAAAATGACATATGAATTTGAAAAAAATTTTAAATTTCTAAAATCCTTTCCAAGTTCTTTCCAAGTTCTTTCTATGTTTATTTTTTTTTAATGTTTATACAAAATCAGAATAATTTTAACACAACTTTCTCCAATCCTACAGTATTTATTTTCACACATTTTGTTAATCATCAAATCAATGAGTGAGATATAACTTTGTCGTAAAAATGTGTATGGTTAAGATTGATTTATTTTTCAATTATAAAATATAATTTTTATTTTTTATGATCATTTTATCGTGATAATAACAAAATCTAGAAAATATTATAATTATAGAATTTGGGACAAGTGAATTTTAAAAGCTGCAGATATCATTAAATTTAGAAATACGATACGAATACATTTTTGTAAACGTTCACTTCAGCTGAAAAAATTTAGTACTTAAAACTGTAATACACATATAATATATACGTACACTTTTTCTTTCGTAGAAAGATATAATATTACCTATATTACAATATATACTTACCTAGTATTTAATAAAATATATAATAATAATGTTCAGAGGATTCCGAACTTAGTATTCCACATATCCCTCTGAATATGGCTTAGTTCTCATATTATAATTGTACTTAATCATAGATTTCCATAGGTTATAGGTCTATAGGTATACATAACTAGATGCTTTTATTTTTTGTTTTATGTTGTTGTAAATACGACTTATATATATTTGGTTTGTACAATATGCATAATTTTTGATTTTTGTTGTGAGTTTTAACTTGCATTTTACGAGAAAGAAATAACTTATAGGCCATAATTTTGTCTGTGGATATTTTAGTGAATTAAATTTTTTTTTTATTTTTTCAAGATATTTACAATCTATTCAGAGAACAATAAGCAAATTAGATAAGAGTAATAAAAAACATGAGTAATATGACCAAAGAAGCCATCCAATGATGACACTTCCTATTTTGTTTAGAGTTTAGCATGAGGATTTGATCTAGGATTCATGCATCTAGCAGGTCACGACACCAATTACGTTTGAGAAGTCAGACGGGGTTGAATTAAAAATACATAAATTATTTAAAAATGATGCAGCTATTCTAGTTACTCTGTGTAAACTATATTATTACAATATACCAATGTAACTACCATATTGTTCAAAGTGGTGTTAATTTCTCAGCTGTTTATTTAAGTGTGCACACTGCACAGTGCACATTATATGAATACGTACTTAATATGTTAAAATAATAGAGACTACCAATTGATTACGTTAATTAATTTATGTAATCAACAATATAATATGAATTGTTTGCTGTAAATTAATATAGATTATATTAAAAATAAATGTATTTATTTTGTTATGTTTAGATTGAAATTGAAAACAAAATTGAATCAATCGGTATTTCGGTGTGGATACTAGTAAAGGTAAGAATTTATGAATCAAGCTATATAATATTACTACCTATATAAACACATATGGTTAAATCGATTTATTTATTTTTATAGTAATATTTATAAAAAATTTAGTTTAGTCTTGGCTGCCACTGAAGTGTGTAGTAAATTAAGACGAATACATTAAATAAATTAGCAATGAAGTCATATAGGTGGTGCTTTTGGTATTTCGTTTGTATGGGTATTAAAATGTTGATACCACGGTTTAACTAGTAACTGGATACTAGTTGATGCATTCTATAAAATACACTCCGTGAATTCAAGAGCTGCAAATTATTATTATCTTTAAATAATGTGGCACGTCATTATTGTTTCGTAGACGAATGAGTTTTTTTTTTTTTTTATGAGAAAAGGATCTGTTAATGTTTGTTAACGATGCAACTCATTATTGTTATTTTCCCCTGTAAAACGATCGATCTATCTGCTACTTACATGACATATGTACACATTTTGAAAATACATTGGTTATAAAAGGTTTTATTTAATGAAAGGTGTCAGTATGTGTTTTTTTATGTTCTACATAATATTTACATATTATATGTATTTATTTTATTTTTGTTTCAAATCAATTCATAAAAACTAAGAGATATTGTTCTGTTTAAATGAAATATTTGTATATACTTCATGTATTGTGTAATAAATTATTATAAAAGTAAATAAAAATATTATTTTTCGTAGTCTTAATTTCATATTTATCATGAAAACGAAAGTTTGATTTATTGTACGATTTTTTTTTTAAATATTTGTGAAAAACATTACAATTTAGACTCATAGGTAATGTGATATAAAACATATTAAATGTATACCTATAATAAAATAATAGTAGTGATAGGTCATTATTGATTATTGATACCTACTAAAATAGTTTTAATAGAATATATCTACTACCTATACTGTAATTAAAATGGGTATTCACATAATTTATTGTTTACAATGTTTTTAATGATAAATTTGACGCTGTAAAGTTATTTTGTGTTTCATTTCGTTCTTTGAAAACATTAATTATTAATCTTCCATCATACTATGCCATTATTGTAAGCTAGACTATAATCCACTGGCTTATAATTTTCTGCAGGTTATTGGAAGGGTTCATAAATTAGATTAAACATTTACGAAAAATAATTGTTTATTCTAATATGTGATCGAAAACAATGTTAATTTAACTGACTTATTATTAAACTAAAAAAATTAAAAATTAATAACATGTTACATGATAAATTAAATCGTGATTTAGTTCATAAATGTACGTCGTGTATCTTTTAATACCTTAAAAATATATTGTTTTAGTAAACACTAATCGTTTCGACCGTAATAATCGTTAAACTCATGTTATTATCAACAATTTTGATATTTTATAGTGTATAAAGTATAATATAACTTTACAATATGTTTCATAAAACGTATATATTATTCACTTTTATTTTAATATCTGTACCTATAGATATATATATCTAAATGTTAAGTGGTTTATAACGTTGGTTGGTCTATGGTCGTGTTTGTATTTCCAAAGTTTAAAGTAGGTAGGTACATATATATTTTGTACGTCCCCCTAGTTATCAGGACACCGGTGACCTATAGCAGGTAGACACTAGACACAGCTTTGTAAAATTCAATCCGCTTTTTATGGTGGTAGTAGGACTGTGTCTGTCGATGACTGTCCACCATGCTGTATATTATACCACATATATACATTCTGCACATAAGACCTATCGTGTTAGTTCCACATAACGTGACCAGAAATTGTCTTTCGGTTTTATTTTATTGGCCAACGCTTAGGGCACGTTCAGGGGCGGAGCTATCCAATTTTCCGCATCTGTTCACGACGCGATTATTTGGATCGATATTTTCCCGCCGCCTGTTGTCGCCAACTATGGTGGCGGCGATGGTGTTATCGTCAGATAGTCTACAAAAAAGGTCTTTGGACCACTTCCAAGACTATCGGCCACGATGGTTCTTTACCGGTGACGACCATTTACAAATTATTGCCTTCGGAAGGTAGATTATATGGGAGGCAAAAGTCGAAAGTTTTTTCGGTGAAATAACAATATATTAAATTGTGTGCATGCTTTTGTAAAATTGGCCTGTGTTTTCCGAATTCATCGCCACTCAGCATCCCCTGTCTGAGTCGCATCTAATTGATATTCCATTAGCGTGAACCTGGAAAAAAAACATTCAAGATAATTTCTTTGTCTGTCGTGCACTGTCGTTTTTTTAAGTATATATTTTTCGTTTACTTTAGATTCTGAACGGAGTAGTGAAGAAGCTATTGGTTTTAAAATAATGTGTTTTTCAGAATATACTTCTTGGTTCTGTAAAATCGATACAAAAGTTGTGTATAAATAGCCTCTATATGAATGGAAAGTGTACGATAATGGTACTTTAAAGAGATCATTTCTATAAATGATTATTATCTATCGTGAAAATAGCGAAATTAAATTGGTTATTTAAATAAAATATATCCTTTGTAACTTCTCATTTGATAAAATAAATGTATTTTAATTGTTTTTACTTATTTTTAATAAGACTTTTTAGTTTTAGATAATGCATTTAAAATTGTTAGTGAAATACAACAGAATTTGAAAAATATAATTTCTATCAATGCTAAATACATATCAATAATATTTAATTTATTGTATATTTTGTTTTTATGAGCATTTAAAATTTAAAAAACAACCAACTATTATAACTTATTAACTGAACTATACTTTATATTTGCGACCTATGTTGTATCTGTGAAGTGCCTATAGTTTCCATGTTGCCTGTTGGATATTTATTTTATAATTTGGTTGGAACAAAAATATAAGTTTTCATCAAATTTTTGAAAGCTGTCTTGAAAATGTCCATAAGTATTATTAAGATACGTATTAAGTCTACCGATCATGTTAATAATATTAAGTACATGCGCTTATTAAAAGTATTAGTTGTAAGTATAATTGATTTTTGTTTATTCAGTTTAACTTTTACTGGTCTACACGGAGATTTACAATATAAGGGTATGTAATTTAAATATAGAATATAAAGTTGACGTTATACTTTTCGTCAATATAGTAAAGGTTTGATCCAAAAACATCATGTAAAAAGTTTTGAATCCATCTAACAAGTTTAATCCATTTCTCCCAAATATAAGCAAGATAATGGCTGCTTATAAATGCTCGTAAAAGTATACCGGAAAATGTTTTTTGTTAGTTGAACATTGTATGCCTTACCCGAAATATAATTAATAACTGCACAACTGTATTTAGTAGTTACTGTCCGATTCAATTGGATTATTCATAAGGCCGCCTGTGACACTATATCATTGTACAATTTACTTAATAATAATAATATAGTTTTCACAATTTTATATGAGTATAGTACAATACAGTACATCATCGGTATATATAAGCATTAAGTATGGTGTAATAAAAAAATGTATGTGTGTATTTTTATTATAAGGTTCATAATTTTAGTTACCTATCTAGATTTTTCACATCCGAGTTATAAAGTTACGTTAAATTCCATCGTCATATTTTTCAGTACAATAAAAATTCAAACACACTATGTAAACCTATAAAAAAAAACACAAACACATTAACAGTTACTGTTTTTCTGTTTATTTGACGCACGTAGTATATTTATACATTGAGTAATACTAATAAAGATCATGCTTGAGCATGAAGGGTTAATATGATTTTTATGTTGATCGAAAGGTTATGTTTATATATATATATATAATGGATTTGAAGAATAATTATTTTAACGTTATAATCTGTATAAAACAAATGGTTTTAAACTTTCAAATGATAATTTACCGTTTTTCATTGTTATTGTTGAAAATGTTATACAATAGGTATTAGTTATTATTTGCATATTCACTATTCACATGGGGGTATTCACTATTAGTTCGAAAATATTGGTCGATTTTCTGTTTTATTTAGCATGCACTGAATGAATAATGTACTTGCAAAGTACTATTGAATGAAGTACTACTTAAAATGTTAATGCAACATTAGATATATAAATATATTTACATATTTCAATGCAATATTATAATAATATTGTATGAAGTAGGGTCAGAGATAATGTTCTGGTTGATAGTAATCTGTGATTAATTATCAATTTATCATAATAAGTAACTAAGCAATAACAATAATTTTAATTTTAACGTAATGTTTACCTAGGGAATATTATAATCAATAATAATGTAAAGATAACAATCTGTTATACCCATATACAATTTTTATATTATAGTATTATTGTAATTTATTGTATGAAGATAATCCTCGGCATCTGGATCATTGGTTGACAAATAATATTATTTTATTTTACTCTGAAAAGAATTATTTTAAGTAGTGTTATTGCCTACACGATGGAAGAGAGCATTTTTACAAAGTCAAGCTTTGTGTTCATTTTTTCATGTTATATTTAGTTTAATCTATTTTTTCATATTATAAAGAATGTAGATTTTATGTTAATTAAAAAAATATCATCAGAAGTGAGGCTACTATCTATATAGAGATATTATTATTATTGTAAGTACCTAACACTAAAAAGGGTTGTGATTTATGATGAATGTAAGTGATTTAAATACATAATACAATAACTGGAGTAATTAAAATTAAAGAAAATGACAGGACTAAGTTCTGTTTTATAAGTATTTCTTAACATTTAACTTATTTTGACTTTTGTTGTTGTATAATACTTTTTTTTGAAATATCTGAATTGAATATTACTTTACTCTTTGATTGGTAATTCTAAATGTAAACAAAAGAACAACATCTTCATTTTTGGACAATTTAAGACGTTATAGTTCCTATGATTTAAGGGGCCAAGCATTTCGGAAGCTTATATATTGAGAAATATCAGAGTAAATATCTGATGTATAAATTGAATAAAGTTTTTCTAAAATATTTTATTATTTTACTTTTGTTTATTTTAATAAAAATACTTACATGCATACAAGCACTGAAATCGTTTTTTTCTAACAACTTTTGAAGGTTGTTAAGCGTTCTAATATTTTATCAGTACTTATTTATATTGATTATTAAATGGAAATTGATGGAATTTTAGGAACAATTTTTGTAATTTTGGGTTTTGACCCATTTTTTGTCGAATGTAAGTTCTTTTATATATTTACTTCACAAATCATTAATATGCACTAAGGCATATTTATGAATACATTTTATAATTTTGTATTTATATGTATTGAGGTACTCTACCATTGAAGTAATTTCTTGTCTTTAAAGTGGCTCCGGGGAGTTGATCGGAGTAAAACCACAGCTTTTAGAAACACACGAAAATACGACATTTCAGTGTAAATTATACATTAATACGTGTGGTTATATAAGTAAAATATACATCAAAAACTTTTAAATTTGGTATAAGTAAGTAGTAGGTAACACATATTATTTTCATGTTAATTTAACATTTTTAGAACGTGATCACTAAAGTAAACTAAGAAGAGATCAGAACCTTTTTTTAAACGATGTGAAATGTTTTAAAATAAAAGAATCGACATGTAGTATGTATGTGCATTGTTTAATACTGGTTTACTTAATTAAAGCGAGTGAAGTAAATCGAACATTAAACACTCAGTATATGCGTAATTTTGATTGTACACATCAGTCATTTGTCATATTAGTTTTGTGTATTAATTATTTGACTTCTTAAAAAATATTGTATCTTACTATCTATAGTAGGTATTTTCAAAAAATATAATTGCTGTACTTCGTATCCATTTTTACATACACTCTCGTTTATTTAGTCTGATGGAAATGTTTTAAATTTTATTATTTTCTCAAGTAGACATTTTATAAAAATATTAATGAATTTTTCCTGTAATATTCAGATTATATATTTTACTCGTTTTATTTTATTTTCAGAAGCATATTATAACCATTTTTGACACATTAAAATCCAAGTTGTAAATTGTAAAACCTAATTTTATTTATGAAGGACGAAGGTGAAATGTCGAAATTAAATGTAATATTTAATTTTTTCTTTAAACATTTCCTAACTGTGATCTTAAGGTAGTTAAAGTTTAGTGAGTATTAGTCGTAGTTTGGTACTTAGTATATTAAATACCCTTTAAGATATAATTTTGTTACAAGTTGAATTTACTGTTTTTATGTTTTCAGATTAAATAGTTAAGCCCAAAAAATACAAAATTATATTTTCTAGATTAAACCCCAGAAGTTGTAGTGTGATATTTTTGCATAAGTATCGTGTCTTATAATAAAATGTTTTGCGTTGTGTATATTGTTATGTTTCAATGTTTTAGACCGGCTTGTAGTATTTGCTAATTTATGTTTAATTCACTGAACTGTAATTGTTGCAGACATTCAAAAGTTTTCTGTAAACTCGTCATGTAATCATTTAATTTTTGTTAGAAATAAATCATGTTGGCTGCAAACTTTTATAAGGTTGATGGAACTGTTGGTTAGAGCGTTATATTTTACTCTATGTACTATGACGCAGGTCACATTGATTTTATTACAATATTATTGTCTATTACTTAAGTATTTTGATATTTTGTTTTTACTAAAGGTACATATATAATAATCACTATTCGTTTTTAAAATTAAATAATGTTTGCATATAATCATGTTAACCCATTACCTAAACCCACATTTTAATGTCTAGTTGAATATGAGTGTTTAAGACTGTAGATTATATAATGAAAACTAGTTTATACTCTTCATATAAATCATATTTTGTTGGGGAGTATAAATATAAGGGCTATTTTAGAATACATCGATCAAGGAAAGGGTGACGTCGTCGGAAATGATACAATTTTGAGTACAATTTCTGGTCTCTAACTTACGCCGTATTGCACAAGATTATTATCACACAGCGTCTCTACCACCATATTTAGTTTACGTGTGCACACATTACATTCCGCGACCCAATCATTTTTCTGTCGTTCGATCGATTATATTCGTCTTTGACCATTTATCCAAATATATCATATTTTTTTTGTCACATGAGCTAATATTATAAAAGTTTAATTTCCAATATAGATACTTTTTGACTAGCGTTTCCTATATTTTCAAAGTTTATAAACGTATTATATAATTAACTACCAGACACGGCAATGCGTTGCTATTGCTAGGTTTTTGTGATTATGCGAGCAGTATATTACCAGGTAGGCACTACTATCACGCGGACTTCGCGTGATGCATACGTATAAGTGTATAATTTAACTCTAAAGTATCAAAAAATGCAAAATATTGGTCCACTGAAACTGTGGTCCGAACTCGATACATTCTGTACTAAAATTCTTCCCAAGGTTTAATCTGTACCAAATTTCATCGCAACCAGATGAACGGTCTAGTAATGAATAAAGGACACAAGTAGTCGGGTATTATAAACATTTTTTGTCTTTTCTACATATTATACATAGATAATAATTATTGTCTTCAGTTTAATATCAAGTAATTTATTTATTTTACTTTCTATTTGAAGTACATAAATAATATGAGTTATACTTTTTTTAATTTTTTTGTTAATGCAGGAAATACGAATACAATAATTAGTATCATCTGAAACACATTTTTCATTTCCAGAGCTACCTACGTTTTTATGCACCAGAAACAAAGAAATTCAATTTCATCTTAATTTCAGTCTTATAGATATTACACTTATTGATAAGTAGATTCAAACATTTCAGTGTGATCCCCATAAAATTGTATCGTGATTACATTTTCTATATCTAAAATACTTCAGTAGTGCCGTAGACGCTGATTACTTTGAACGTATACATATTTTTAACACAAGACACAACATTATTAGGAATTTTACTAAACAATTACTGTTTTACGATAACCGATCATCACAATAGAAATACCTTTAATCTTTTTCTGTTAATTTTATATGGTAGTTTAACCTAGTTATATATAATAAATATTCCTAACTTAGTACACACTACTGTACATAATAATATTATACTAACTATTAACTATAAGGACTAAAAATCTAAGTATAATTTTACATTAAAACAGGTCTGTTTTCTTAACCTAACTTTAAATTCTAGTAATGTTTATATATGACAACACGCCTATTTTTAAATTTAGTTTATATTTCTAAATACAAATAAATGGCAGGTACAATGTACCTGGTACATTCTACAATAATGGCATATTTTCATACATGTCATGTCACAAATATTTTTAATACAAAAATTTAACGGTAGATAAACCCAAAAGATTTGATTTACAGAATTCTTGGATTGCTATGTAAAATATTTAAGATAAATTCCTTATACACGTATGTCTAGAATTTAATCCTAAAGTCGACATTTTATAAATTAAATACCACAAAATGTAATACTATGGACATTTAGTAATGATGATAATAATTATAATTATACAATTTTGTTTAAAATAATTAATAATTTATGATTTTGATAGAACGTGGTTGATCGAACGTGATTATTTGCCATATGTTTCATGTAGCATTTAGGAGAATTGGGTTATTAAGTTACTGTACTAACTTTAAATGAGAATTTTTCGATTTGCGTAGCATATATTTTAAGAAAATGAACGGAGAGTTTAGTAAAAGTTCTAAATTCTAACAAAACCTATTTTAGTTATATTGTTGTTTTTCAGAAAATAATAATCATTCTAGATTCTATACATATTTGTAGACTAAATATCTGATTAAGTCTTATAATCAGAACTTGAAATCGTTTTAAATATCGATAAAAATCTTTAAAAATCATCTAAGTAATCAAAACTGATATTGAGATCAAAAAAAATTCAAATCGATAATTTATACTAAAATAAAAATCGTTTTACAATTTTTATAATATTCAAATCAATTAAAAAAAAAAAACAATTCAAATTTAATATTCAATAACAACCTATTGGCTATATGCCTATAATGTTGTTTATATATAGGTAATAATAAATAACTAATATTTTGTTTTATTAGGTCTGTTACGCAATTACGCAAATGACGATTTCTCGTAGTTAGAAATCAAAATTAAAATCGTAAAAATCTAAAATTAATAAAAAAGAAAAATTATGTTCAAAATCTAATTGAAAATCATAATACAATTAAATCGGTTTTTGCTACAATATAAAAATCATAAAACCATAAAATCAATATATTATTATTTTACATTTAAATCAGAAAACAACAAAATATATCGATAAGTAAAATTGACATTAAAATCAAAATTTTTCAACTTGATTTCAAACTCTGCTTTTATATTGTATATTATAAAATGTATTATGTTAAAATTTAGCCTTTTATATTATGTATACAATATTCAAATTTTAATCATGCCATATTAGATGTAATACTTATGTGGGTTAAAAGTTAAATTATTTTAAAACTAAGATATTGTATAAAGTAATTTGCAATTATTCATTTTTGTACTTATATTTCCTTAATTTGTATTATCATTAAGTTTGATTGTTATATTTTTTATATTTTCATCGTAAATATTACGATGATATATTGTATTAAATATTTAAATATCAATGTTGAGTAATTTTTGAGATTTTTAAAATCAGAGTTTTTGATACAATTTAGCTTTTTGAAGTGTACTAATGCTTTGAAACCGAGAACAATAAAATCCATTAAAAGGGTTGAAAATGACCGAATTTTGGCAATGAAAACAATGCATTTCACTTAAACTCAATGGCTGCTATAGTTTATAACACTTAACTTTGTATTTAAAATAAATCCAAAATGTAATTGTCCAATAAAAGTACATAAATATCTAAGATAATTTTTCCAACTAAAAATAATCCCCTCGCCGTTAGTATTATTTATTTTATTACAATGAGTTTAAAATATAAAGTAAAACGTATACCTACCTTGTTATCTAATTTGGTGTTCAAAGCCTCAAGTTTGTAAATTTAACATTTTCATTTATGGTACGCTATACAGACTGCAGAGTACTGTCTTTTAGCTTTCCAATCTGCTTATGATGGCGTAAAGTAGTTAGGTGGCAGGATATTATGGCCCGAAGGTACAATAGTAGTCTTGCGAGTGCCGTTCAATCGAGTTATGTGAACCCCTTAGTGCGTGTGTGCGAATAGAGAGCGACTATATTGCGGTCGAAAGATTCTCGCGTTTTAAAAGAGGCGACAGGGGAGAAGATGTGGCCAAGTAATTTACGGCTTAGTTATTGGCAACGAAAATAAATTGACATAGAATACGGACACTTCTCTACAGTATAAACCATACGAGATGAATAACAAATTGTGAGTAGAGGTCTTCTTGTTTTTACTCATACGAATACATTATTATTATATTTCTTTTTTCCTTTTGAAATGTATAATATTATACTATTTCCAACACCTTTAACATTTAGATAACATGCCAAACAATATGCGATCCATGGTAGGTTTGACTTTTGGAATTAAAATGAATACGTTCTCTTGTTTAGGAGACGTGTTAAATAACTCAAACTTTACATTTGTACGCAAATGGTTGACTATTATACCGCTCAGAAAGAATATAGGACTGACGATTGTTATTTGATTAAAAACGTCCATCATTGTGTTCTGCATTCGTGGTAGTTTTCGTAATAAAGTTAATCATTCACAAGTCAATTTTAATTTATTATATTTTACCTAGCCTAACCTAAATGTTATATATAGATATTGAGCGCGTTTAATATTTTCAAAACACTAAATTGTGTTTATAAATTATATTTATTTAGTTTCTGCTTGTAAACAAATAATTGTTTTATGAATTCATTTAAAAACAGAAGATGATTGTGTTATCTTTATATGTGTAGATTATAGTTAAAATTTTCTTTTTTTGATGTACGGTTTAGATATAAAGTTATAGAGTCGGGAAAAACAATTCCCATTGTTTATTTATAGAAGATAATCATGGCACCTACGTTTTACTCCAAGTTAGTTTATGTTTATACATTTTTATTTACAACAAATGTCAAGTTAATAGAAATAAGTGTTTCCCAGTGGTAAACCTTCATTAAACCTATGTCCTCTTGAGATAATCCTCATACATAGTTGTACGTTTATTTTGTTAATGTCGAGGCATATTAAACACTAATTTTAGTTCTAAACGTTTGTATTCCTGAAATTCGCTTGCAATATTATGGTTGTTCAAGAAAACAAAATTTTAATGAGTTATTATTTTATGAATTTTTATAAAATTGTTTTAAAATTTAAGGTAAGATTCTTACCTTATCTTCTATATAAGATAGTATAATAAACTAAAAATTAATTACATTTTTTGTCTAATTTAAAATGATAGTAAAAAGTACCAAATTAGTTTTATTATCATCATCATCATCATCATTTTTATTATTACTATTATCATTATCTAATAAAATGTATCTATTGTGTAAAATTAATTTACTTATGCTAAGACATTTTTTTATGAATTGTATATTAAATATTAATATAGGAGAACATGGGATATTTTTTGGTAATCGGTTAATATTTGAAACGTAAAATGTAATTTTTTTTTCAAAATGTTTTTCTCTATCTCTAGAAACATTTGAAAAACAACCTCTTCAATGATTTATATAAAATGTTGAAACTTTCCTCTTGACCACGGAAAAGTGTAGAAAATTGTGAAATCAATAGGTAGGTACCTACCTTTATGATTTATATGTTAAAACAATCACCCTTACGACCTTACCTATTTCCCCTTACATTCATAACTCAAAAGCATTTTTTTCTTACGTATATAATTTCTAAGGAATGACTGAGTGTTGTTTTTAAAAATAAGTTGTGCTTTACTATTCATTGGAATAGTGGGTAGGCCGTAGGCATACACTATACTGATATTAATATTTCGATGATTACTCCGTCGCGAAGGTGTCATCTTTTAACAGTGGTTACGTTTGTCAGTCGGGATATGATGCCGAGGACGGTGATTTAAGGTTTGGTCTGGATGAGGAAAGGGGATAATTCGGTGTCAGTATAACGTGCGCTTCCGAATTAAAAGTCAAATTGTTTCCACCCAGTAAAAGCTCATTGTAAGGGTCCGAGGGCTATAAATCATCCCCTTGCCGCATTACCAGGCCATCGTTCACCACGCACTGCCGTCGCTATACTGACTAGGATTCGGCTTTAGTCACCGCTGCCCTCCACATGGTGGTCGTGTCACATTTTCAGCTTAGGTCAACCAGTGAATTCGACTTGTGATATCTTTCGTACAACGTTGTGCCCGTATTCTGCCTAGGGTATGTATTATGCTCGTGAGTTCAACACGTCACAACCCTTCGTTTCGTTTCATCGGATACTTTTCCTCGCTTGTAAAGATAAATCGTCTGACCTTGGCAGTTTTAATCTAGTTTTAACCACCTCGTGTGTGTAGTTATGCGCATGTGTATACCAGAGCAGTGGTGCCGTGGTATATAGGGGGTGAGAAATGGTAAAGTTTTGAACGTGACAAACAAGATTAGGACGTAGAACGTGACGATTATTCATCACGGTCTTTTGGAATTCGTTTAAACAATGGGACTACGCATAAGAGATATCCTCCTCGGATGAAAAAGAAAAATTTTAACCCAAATGTTTCATATGCTAAGAGCATTTTGAACGACGTGATGGGAGGCGCACAGGCTCAACTTTTTACACATCACCTTTATTTTGATACTGTTTTGGTTACGGCCCAAAATCGTTCAACATACAATTTGAGATAACTGTGTATATATTTGATTTGATGGATGATATTTCATAAATTATGTAGATCAAATACCAAGACATAAACGACCTAAAATTATTCGATTTCCGATCAGAATTATTATTTGCCGATTTATACAACTCCCATTTATAGAAACGTAAATACATTTGGTTTGAAACGTGTCAAATGATTCCATAACCATAAAGTATTATTTTTGCATTTTGCAAATAATTCGTGTACCTAACACAGAATATAATACTTGTATTTTATGAACATTTTTGTACTAAACTCATCAATGACTAAACTAAAGCGTAATTGTTGAATATTTTAAATAATAATTTTTTATTTCATTTTAATTTTTTCAATAATTTCTATCAAGGCTAAAATACTGTGTTTTTCAGATGATACTGTTATTCTATTGCAATCATAAAATATTGATAAATTAATAATTATATTCCAAAACCTAATAAAGCTTAAAATTAAATTTATGAATTCATGGTTTAATAATAATCTCCTTGAATTAAAGTTATCTAAATCTAAGCAAACTATTTTTAATATAGGTACCATCCAAGTTTTAAGCAAAAGTCTGATAAATAATTACATTATTTAACTGTAGTACCTACTGCTTAAATATTGGAAGAGTAAATTCCATTAAATATTTAGGACATTTATACTATATTGATTCCCGATTAAAATGAAAAATATATGCTTGTGTTAGGTACTAATCCGTATTTTTTTATAATAAGCATTTTTAGGATTAATATTTAAAAAAAAAAACTGATCCGATTAATATTATATACAATATACATTATATATTATATATAATATATAATTTCTATAATTAGTGATTTCATATGGAATCGAGATATGGGGGAAGGGGGTCTAAAATAATGTCCATTTATAGAAAAATTATAATAATCATAATACAATAATTAGGTATAAGATTTATTTTAAAATTGCCTATACAAAATATATAGTCTTACAAATACGGATTTTATATATATTTGGTATATAATGTACTCAATTTTGATCGACTCCTTAGCAATTGATGTATCATGCTATTAGATTTTAAACATAAAATATTTTTACCGATATGTAGGTAATCATAATTATAAGACTAGATTAAAAATAAATATATATTTATGTAATTGCATCATCTTATAATAACAAGCGTTTTGGACGCAAAAGTTGCCTAAATAGTGCAATATTATGCTTTTTAAAACCTAGAAATAATTAATATGATTCACTACTCTAATTTTATTTAATTTAACTATTACAAATAAAAGCACTGAATAGATTTACTATGGTAAAAATGACCTGCTTTTTGTTATTTCAATTGCGTTTGTATTTTATATTACTACTGTTGTTACAGTTATTAACTACTACATATAGTTCTATTTGCTTATAAACTTATAAACTTACTAACACTCTAACGCTCAAGAACTTTTAAAATTGTATACTCCAAGAGTACATTTGAGAAATATTATATTATGAATATTGAATACAACCAAATAAAAATGTTTTAAATTTATTTTTATCTGGTTATGCAGGCAATTTGTCACCTATTACTTGTCATAATATCTTGTAAAGTTAACGCTTGTAAAATTTAGTGAACCTATTTTGAAAAATCTTATATTGTATTAAACGATATGAAGGTTTACAACTTATAACTCTGTACAAACTATTTTCAAATTATAAGACAATACATTTTAAAAAGGTGTGTAATTAATATACAGTTATTATTCTGTTAAATCAGAATCATCTTATCAAAGTAACTTATCAAAGTTATCAAATCAGCAGATTCTTTTTTAATTTAAGTGAGCTTCTTCATCATTGTTGATAAGTGATAACATTCGATAGTATTTCCTTACGCTTAGGGAAATACTAAGAAAATTATTATACTAAAGATAATAGGCCTTCAAAATGTTATATATCTTCAAAACTTACTATCATGGACCTATTATCCTTAGTAGGTACCTATATAAAGTTAAAGAACTTAAAATTACTAGTTTGATTTAGAAACATCAAAACTTAGAATATTTCAACTACCTAGGTACTTAATAAAACCTACGTTAAAAAAAGTATAATTTTCGTTTGAAAAAAAAGTCGGTGTCGCCACAGGACATTACTTAAATAGTATAAAAAAAACTAAGTATTTTAAAATATGGTCCTTATTATTACTTAAAATGTCAAAAATAAGCATTTGAATACAATCATTTTTAAAGGAAAAAAATCATGGTGAGTATCCTTAGTGAATCAACCTGTGCTCATAATAAAATGTCATATATTTTAGAGAATTAAATAAAAGTGGATAATTTCTCTCACACACATATACTAATATACCATTTTATACGCATATTCATATCTGTAGGTTTATTATGATTTACGACCGTCATGCACCAGATATTATCATAAATGTATCTCGTACGATGATATGATGTTGTCACTGAAACTTTTTTAGTAATTACTCTTGTTAAGTATTTATATATAGTAAAATACATTATTATTGCATTCGTCAAGGTTTCCAGTGTGTTGTGTGAATTGTGAGTCAATTGAAGTAATTAATTGGACACATTTGTTTGTTGAATACATTTTTTCTAGATTCGATATACAGTTTGTGCATTTGTAAGTTCATACAAAATATTTAAATTACCCATTAAAGTTATTTGATAGAAACACTATTTAAATCATTATTATATATATATGATAAAAAGGATACTATTTTTGTTTGCCATGTGTAAAGCAACATTTTGTTATATTATATTGGTTACAACTTACAATTAAGATAGTAATATCTAGAAGATTATTTAGTGATAAATGCATAAAATATATTATATCATACTCATAAATAGTTTGATATTTATTTTAATCTTAACTATAATTGTTTATTTTGTATGAAAACCCTTAGGTATCTTATAACATAAATAATTAAAAATTCTAACCAGTGTTTAAATTTTTGATCACGTGATTCATGTTTCTAAATATTTTTCTATGTTATCCTTATTACTTATTGTTTTTATTTACCGATTGAATATATTTAAATAATAATAATAAAAGATACGTATACACGAACTAGTATCGTAATATTGAATACAAATTAGTTTTAATGAACAGAATACCTAAGTATTAGGACTGAGTATTATTAAAATATTATAGAGTACCTATCGTAATGTATCGTAGGTTACCTATACACCTAAAGATTTCCTTAAACCAGAGACCATCATTTTTATTTTTATTCTTATTATTTAAAAATAATTCATAATTCTGTAATTAAAATCATAGCTCCAGGTAATGATTCTCGGCAAGACTCACTATTTTTTTTTTTTAATTTTGTAAGTTGTTGTTAATAAAGTTCGCATTAGTATCTTACATAAAAGACTTTATCGCCTCAATCCTATCCATCTTGATGAGAAATGTGAAGAGAATTTTGGCCATAGTGCGTTAGTAATTTCGTTAACATCTTTTAAAAAAAGCTACACAAAGTAATTTTTATTACTAAATTAAAAGTTTTTTATAAAACATTTAAGATCCATGTCGTTATTTATCCCTGCTTACTTTTCATAAACTTTTTTTTAGTACACAAATATTAGTTCATTTCATACCGATGTTGTTATTATTTATGGATTGTTTTAGATATTTATATTAAAAATAGTAGCTATAGAAATTCTGATCTTAAATGTATCTTAATAATTATAACTTAGGAATGGAGGTAGTATAAATTAAAAAAAACAAGGTTTATTAATATATTTGTTTAAATTAAAAATGTAGTAAAGTCTTAAAGAAATTCTGTCGTACCTATTACACTCCATAAAAGTTAAACATATTTATATATTTATTTTTGCTGCAACCATGTTCGCTTATTGTTAATTTCTGTTTCTAAGTAGTCTTAAATTTTCTACGATCACTTTACTTACAATTACTTATGTTTAATAAATTATTATAGTCAACGTTAAGTTTCGATAATTTATGTAAGAATTTTAAAACTATTGTAATTAGAGTATCGTTTTAATATAACGATAATTTAGAAACTACTTACAGTAGTAACATGTTTTAAATGTTGATTATATATTAAATAATATAATACTATAATAATAGAATATGTATGTATAGCAAACCTAAAAAAAACTAGGGAATCTATATATAACATTAATAATTTATTATTTTATTGTTATTTAAATTCAACATAATATTGTGTGTTAAAAATTGTTCGACTTAATTAAATATTGAAACACGTTATAGATTACTATTACTGGTTAAATAATATGCGGTTAACGCATTTTGACTGTACTTTATTGCACGTCAGTTGAAATTAATGTTTTCACCATTAGCTTTATTTTGTGTTGTATTACACCCAGGGAAAAGCTGTTAATCTGAATCCAGGTCTTTTATTGAAGCATGGTAGGTACATGGATGCAGAACTGTAGTGGATAATGTTAATATTTGGTGACAGTTTTTAGTAGTTATATTTTTAGAAATGGGATATATAATAATTTTTACCAAGAACGTTAGATGCTTTTAGTTGTAAAATAGTAATCTGCTTGATTTTTTTCTATAATTTCATATAAGACCTGGAAAAAAGTTTTCACTAAAAATAGTTGCGGACATAAATAACAGTAAACTTAGAAAAGATATCAGTGTAAAACTTTTTATTTGATAAGTTGGTAAAAGGTTATGGGAAAAAATAACATTGTTCGTAATAATACGATAGTGCCATGAATGTAAATAAACGGACAAATAAATAAATAAATATAAGAAGTGAAATTAGTTATTATTTAGGTGATATCTACTATTTTTTCTGGTAGGTAATGTATAACAATTATTTTTATTTTGTCAGAAATTGGTATTATGTTGTATGATAGATAGTGTTTTAAATGGTTAATTTTTATTTTATTATAGATTTAAAAATTGAAGTTATTTAAAAAACAAGACGTTTAACGTTATTTAAATAAAAATCAAGAAAACCTCCTTTGTAATTTTATACGGGTTAAAATCTAATCCAATATAATATATTTTAAATAATGATCATATTATAGGCGAACCTTTACTGATGTATTATATTTCAAAGATGGGACAACAAATTTCATCATCAAAGGTGAAATTATTTTTGAAAATTGTTCTGTTATTTTAGAAGAAACATATAAGTAATATCATTAATATGGAAATCAATAAGATAGTGTTATTTAAAAACGTGCAACGATTAATTCACGAAAATCATAATACTATTTTAATTTAATCAAACTGCCAACACTCATTTTATTAAGAAAATATGGATTTGCTATATATATATGTACACATTACAGCAAAAGATAATTTCTTTGTCTTGAGATTTAGGTCAAATTCTTTTGGTCCAGCATTCTACTATTGTGTTGTATGTGTATAAGTATTAATACATCAAGCGGTCACAAAGATCACGTATTGTGTAGGCCAAGTAGTACAGGCAAAGAAAAACTAATACTAAAAGTCTCCTCTATGAATATAAGTTGGGAACTTGACGTACAATTGACTTGCCTATATTTTCTGTCGCTGCTATTACTATGTAGGTAGGTATGTAGTGTATACATTGTATGCATCATATTTTCAGTTTTTCATGTAGCTCAATTTTCTATAAAGTTATTGTACTACTGTCGATTTCCACCAATCGTTTATTGAAAAATAACAATTCTGCAAAGATTTTCTAACTTAAAATTGTCTTCATGTGTGTCAAGCTATATCGTCATAACTGTAATAGAAACCCATTTACGAACAATGAATGTATACATATTATATATAATATATGCTATATATTATTAAATACAAATATCGTCTTTCATTAAATTATTGATGGCTAACTAATGTATAGTGCTGATGTATAATATTTCTATTTATTTATTTATTTGTATATTCGTGCTTAAGTATTGTGTTTGCGTTAAGTTCATTTTATCAAAGGGTTTTTATATAACTATAAAGGTATATGACTATTAAATTGGAAGCGTTTTTAAATGTAACATCAGACAAAATGGGATTTTTTTAATGGGCAAAAATTGATTGAAATCGTACTTATTCATACGTATGATGTGTATTAATTTGTTAGGCAGCGCTCATAAAACATTATTTATTTATTTATTTTTATGATTAAAAAATAAATAACATATTAATATTTACGTCGATAACTATTATAGGAATAAAACTTTAATCACATAATATTAGAAAAAATAATCTACAAGTATTTCATGTAATTTTATGAAGATCTTGAATAAATAAAACGTCTATAAATAAATTGTTGTGTTTGGTGTTTTAAACGATCAAATTATCTTTAAAGCGAGGAAAAATGAAAACAACAGGATGACTAAATTAAAATTAGTTTTTAATTAATTTTATAGTTACCTATTTAATGAATATATTTTGTTTCAGTTTAATTACAATTAAAGTATTAACTAATCAACATCTTATTTATATAGGTATGGTTTAAATTACTCGTACTTTTAATTTTTATAATTATATATTTGAGATCAATATTACTAGATGTTTAACTAACGGTTAGTTATCTCAAACTCGGGTTTTTTTTTTTTTTTTTTTGTATTCTTACTTTTAACTACAGAGGTTATTAGGTAAAATTACATTATTACTAAAACTCAGGTTTCTTAAAATATTAAAATACACTAACTACAAGTAAGTATTTATATTTTCATTTTCATTTAAGCTACACATAAAAATAATGCTAATTTATAATTTTAAATGACGTAATCAATATCTATGTTATTACTTATTTCACCAGTCGATAATTTTATTTTAAATTAAATTGTTTAAAAATACAAATTATGAAACATTTTTGGTTTTTGCCCCCAATGGCTTTTGTGACATTTGTGAATGTACTATAATAAATATAAAAATAACTTAGAATCTTTTCCCCGATTCCCTAGTATTATTGTGACGATAAATTCAACGTGATTTATTCATGTAAAAGTGTAATATAAGAAATAGCAATAGCAATAAATTATATATTTATATTTTAACATGAGATTATTACCAAAAAAAAAATGTAACTTGGTAACTTCTGATTTAAAAGTGTGGTCTTATATAGTTATATTAATAATTAAGTTTGGTTTTTGGATTATTTTCTCCAATAATTTATTTTAACGCAATCAAAATGCAATGAGTTAACACATATACATTTAATATTAACGTATTATTTTACAAAGACTTTAAAAAAAAAAATATTTTCTTTTGAATAATTATAACTGGTTTATTACTTTCTATAAATATTCGATATGTCAAATAGGTATTCACTACATAATTATTTGAGCCTAAATAAAAAACAAAGAAAATGATTTTCTACGGATTTTCTACGGTTGTACGGGGTAAACTATCTAACATAATTTACATGGCTTACATTCGGTGATCGGGTGTTGGTGTAAATATTCTTTTTCAGTATGTAATTCATTTGTAATGTCTTAGGAGTTAGGACTGTATTAATAATATACCATTTAAATATTCTTTTTGTATTCGACATTTTAACCTAAAAAAAAAATAGGCCATGACTCAATATTCATAATATGATATACTGGATACATTATATTGATCAAGTTCTAACTTCTATAGTATGTAATACACACCATTTTTGTTACGTACAATTTAAATATATTTTAGATATTGGTTGGGGTAATAAATGTATTGATTTTACAAAAATGTATGTTTTTTGTGTACCTATGTATACATGACTCACAGACAAAATGCTTCAATATTCGGTACTTTTGGGAGGTCGAAATTGAAAATTCAATGTACCTACTTTCCCAAATAATAAAGGAAAAAACATAATGAAAAACGGAAATTTGTGTGCAAAAACAGTTTTTGACAATATCCATTTTCATATTTTATTGTAATTCAAAAACAAATAACCATAAATACTTAAAATATTCACCAAATGTTTATATTAGCATTTTGTATACATGAATTATTTTTAGACACGATAAATTTTCGATTTTTTTTGTTGTAGAAATTTGAGGTTAAAATCTGGAAAAAATAACAGTTTTAATTCATTTGTTGGAATTCAAAAATATTATTTTTTGGGATTTGAAAATTTTACGTATATTATTATATGTTATATAAACAATGATATTTTCCAAACATTTAAATTAATTTTAAGTTATGCCCATTTTATACCACGAACCTACGATTCTACCGTAAGGTGATAACAAATTATATAAATATTAATAATAAATGCACTGTTTTTGGGAAAAATAAATTAGTCGATCTACCGTCATAGGTATTAATAGTAAATTAAATTACCTTAGTAGAAATTAAAAAAAAAAAATGAAATACACTTTGTAATTGTATAAGCTCATATTATAGCTTGTGACCGTCTTCTCTCAGAATCGTTTTTCGTATGCAATATGATTTACTCAATGACAAGATACGCACTCGACACCTACAAACTCTATAGCACATCGGTAACTTACTTTTCCTCTTTATATAATATATAAATATTGGTTTTCTTTAAAGAAAATAAGGAATGACTTACTATAAAATCGCAATTGAGTGACAGATATTTGATGCGAACTTACTTGGAATACCGTTCATTGATCCTATTTAAAGGGTATTAAATTTGTAACCCATGAAAACTATACTATTTTGTTACGTTTTAATGGTTAAAATGCAGGCTCAACAACATGCATCAACACATATACATATATACAGTCAATTATGGTGGAAAACGGAAAAGTCGATGGCTCTTATAAATGTATTAAGTTATACAAACTTTGCGCTTTATGGCCCACGGACAGAATTTCTTCAAACACGTGTTTATTCGTCACAGACATATTACGATCAACTAAGAATACTTCGGCCAACAGTTAGAAACATTCCTTGAATCTATTTCAACAAATTTTAAGGAAACTTTTTTGAGAAAAAACTAGTTTTGGTAAGTGTAGCTAGGTACTTTTGCAATGTTTCATATTATATTTTAAAATAGTGAGTTATAATATAATCTATTCAAATTGTACAAAATAATATTATGACTACTGACATTGATGTCGATAAAATAATTTTATTAAATTCAAAGAAGCTTAAAAAATGGATGGAACAAATAATAATTTTACGAGTTATAGTTTACATATAGTATAATATGGAATGTAAAATGCCTAATAATGTATCCAATATTTTGCTTAAGATTATTAATGCAATTTTAAAAATACAATTTGGTGATTTTATTCTTGTATTAATATTCACCGTCAATTTTTAGATTCTGAGCGGAGTGAGGGTCTAGTGGTTTTACAATGATGTTTTTTTTTTTTTTTATCCTGTATACAAAATTTCTACAAGAAGGAGTGCTTCGATTTCAACATATAGTTTCTTATCTTTTAGCAAATTGGATCAAGATGGTACTTTAGAGGTGTCATTTTTAGATTTCATCAATAGTTATTTAATGCCACAGGAAAAACCACCGAAAAATTACGAAAAATCTCTAAAAATGGGATTTTAATTTCTAACGCTTTGTTTATCACCATAGAAACGAATAAAAAATTATAATGTTATACTATTAATTCAACTTAAAGGCTATAATAAATAATAAAAATTTAAAAATCCAGACTGATAAATCGTGTCCGCTCAGAATCTTTTTTCTTATGCAATGATATTATATCATTGAATTATAGTTTAATACAATCCATTATACATTGACTCACCTAGGTGAGTTACAGCTGTAACCTACTGTACAGCAGAGTGACATCCACTTAACAGGTTTTATTTTACTAAGACTAGTGTTGAATTATTATTTATTTGATGCGTTATATGATAACGATAAGCAATTCTCGTACAAAAAATGGTAAGCTAGACGCGGGTATCGATCTGCTGTACATTAGGTGTCGAGTGGGTCACTGTAATGGATGAGTTAAATTAGAATCCAATGATATATCATTGGTACAGAATATGAATAACGATGCTGAGAAGAGACCGTCTGTCATCGTATATCATAAAATATATTTCATGATACTATATTTTTTGATATTGCCGTTAAAATAATTTGTTTTACTATTAGTGTAATACTAATAGTAAGGTAGGTTGATTTATTTTTTGCCGAAAACATCGCGGTTTATTATATTATTTATATTTATATTATACTGGCTGGTCCCGAGCACTTCGGTGGCTTGTAAAAATTACAACTTTAAAAAAAAACTAAGGCTGTTGAACATCTTTTGGGTGCAACCCAGTCCCCCCGGTAGGCAATCCGACTACCTCGGATCACGGACAACGTGCGACAGCATATCCAGTAGGCAATGTATAAACAAATTATAATTAAACAATCTATAAACAAAAATTTCCACCGTAAATCTCAAAATTCCCGTTTAAGCACCTCCCTGGGTTGGATCTACCGGGTCCAATTGTGAATATAAATCATCCCGGAATCACTTAAACACACACAAAAAATGTCATCAAAATTGTTCCAGCTGTTAAAAATCTCTTTGAATAATAATAATAATTTAAAAAAAAGAATTATTATTATTAAAACCAATAGCAACCATTTATAAAAAATCATTTCCTTTGTATCAAATCCCTGTTATTGGACCTCCCCGGGTCGGACATACCCTTTTTAAATTAGCCTATCTTCTTCCCAGAGATCTAATCTATCTCTGTACCAAATGTCATCGAAATCGGATGAACGGTTTAAGAATGCGTGAAGGACATTCCTACACACAGACACACAAACATTCATTTTTATATACATAGATTCTATTTGGGTCAATACAACCAGACCGCTTTATGTAGAACAGTGTGAAATAAAATAAAAACAGTGTGGTATAAAATATAGGCAATAGCTTAAAATGAATCTAAATATATTGATTAAATGTCATTGCCTATAGTAAAATTTACAATAAACGTTAAAGTTGTTGGTCTCTAGGCATAGTGTTTGTTGTACATACTTTTTAAATAGTATATGGGCAATTTATGAGTAACCATGAGTTAATTACATAAAAAAAAATAATATCGATTTGTCAAATACTGGTTTTGCGTAAAAATTCCCATTTTCTTTAATTTATTTTTGTTTCCCAATCGTTTTGAAAAGTACTATACATTTTTTACTTTTGACCCATAAATTACCAACTATTTCCAATTTTCTACCAGAAACAACCATCATAGTTGAAAACTTATACATTTTTACTGCTTCAAAAGGTGGACACAAAAACATAAAAAATAAAAACACATACATCATTGTAAAATCAATACATTCATCGCTTCGCTTAGAATCTGAAATAACCTTTGTATTAGATTCTTTAATAATTAATATGTATAACGAACATAATTATTATCCAATTTTATTTTGAGTAAACAAACCAGGTTTAGTTATTAATGAAGGTTCATTAAAATTTTAAAATTATATTTACATGTTGGTAACTTAATTATTACTTACTGTCCATAGACTATATTATTATAACATAAACAGTCACTAAAACAAATATATCAAGCTAAGAATTAAAATATTAAGCTTTAAAACTTTTTAAAATAATACTAAAAATATTTTATTGGTAGTGGTAGTTTATTTTTAGTTTATAATATGTCTAAACTTTTTATCAACCTATCATAAATAAAAAAAATAGAACGGAAACGTTTGGTAATAAAACCTTGGTAAAAAATTGAATGATATCTTTTTTTTTAAATAATAAAATACGTAGTTGTAACTTCTAAGTAACACGAGGAAAAAACTATTTTAAAAATTCAGTTAAAATACACTATAATAAACTATTCATCTGATTTTACTTGTTTCTTTGTTGTAAATTTCTAGTATGGTTAAAAAGAAATTTTGATTTTTAAAAATCAAATATATTTTTTTTTTTTAGTTCATTAAGGTATTTTATTTTATATATTTTATTGTGCAGTATTTTGTTCTATAAATACAAATATAAATCGATAATTTTGTTCTATTGTTTGCATTAAATAAATAATTATATTTTAATAAGCAAATAATTGTATATTATAAAACGCAATAACACTAGTTGTGGTTATGTATTCTCTCGTTATACTACTTTTTATATTTATTAAATGTCACGCGCTTAACTAACTCAATTAGTCATTGTATACTTTTAAATTTTTAGACATACAACTAGCAATGATAGGTACATGAATAAATTCTTCAATAGTTAAATTAATAATGAATTAGTAATGATTCATTACTAATGAACAATATGAAGAACAACACTTGAACATACATAATTTATTGTTAGTTGATGACAACAATAGGTATCTAGCATTTAAAATGTACTTACCAATAATAACCAGTGTTGGGTAAATTACTTTTAAAAAGTAATGGAATTATGTTACTCGTTACTTCACATATTTTTATTTAAATTACACTTGCGTTACCTAAAATTATTTTTATCACGTTACGTTACTTTTTCATAAATTAAGTAGTGCGCGGTAGTGCGTTACAAATAACGTTACTTTTTTTTTTAATCTCTGATAACAGTTATCATTTTTTTTTTAACCATATTCAATTCATAATATGATATATTTTACAATATATTTTAGACCTACTATCTAGTGATATCTAGTGTACAACATTTAAAATAATATGTAAATGTACAATTATCATTCATCTCACCTATTAATTATTATTTATTATATGGCTAGGTAAAATAGGTACCTATATAGTTAAATTTAATTGTAAACATTTAAACTCAAACTACACATGTCTCTAATACTAAATACAACAATAAGGCAAGTTATTTTCTAATAAACAAGTGAAACTAAGTGATACAGTGTAATATTGGTAATCGTATGGTATTCCTATGATATTTGTAAATCGTATTAATTTATATTAATATGTATAACATTTATACTACATGTCTATATACTATATAGTATTAATTGGAAATAGTGACTACAGTCTGGTAAGGTATTAACATCGAGGTAACCGGTAGGTAGGTATATCAGTTTTAAATTCGTACCTATAGCCATACAGCCATATAGGTTATTTTGATAGCCGATAGGTGGCTTACTCATAAGTCGTAAATCATAATTCGTTTTAATTAAATTTTATTTTTAAGCCGAACTCTTTTCTTTCTGATAATGAAAGTAATAACATTAATTCCTGGAATGTTTAATAATATTGTTAACTATTATCGGAATCAAAAGTAAATAAAATTGATTTTTAATTTTTCTGGAATATCTTATTAGCTTATTTTTGTACTACATTCAAAACTATTATTTTAATAAGTAACGTGGGAAATAACGCATTAGTGCGTTACTTCATAGAAATTACTTTTAAAAAGTAATTGCGTTACAATTGCGTTACTGTAAGTAAAATGTAATGAAATTACTGCTGCGTTACTGAAAAAGTAATTGCGTTACAGTAATTTGTAATTTGCGTTACGTTACTACCCAACACTGATAATAACAAACAAACAAAAATAAACTTTGTATTTTGAATTTTTTTGTACACGACTCACCGTTAGTATAGCATCTGTTTAAAATTAGAAAATGTTCAATATTATGCAGTTATGCAGAAATCAGTGTATAAGTGTTTTAGTATGTTTGTAGGATATTTACCGACCTGTATTAAACAGTATAGGTACCTACAACGACCATGATATTAATTGATAGGGATACATTTGCGAGTGTTATATTTTATGCTCTTCTACATTATACCTATCAAATCATTTGCCTGTTAGTTTGTTGTCAATATTTTTTCATCTTGAAATACTTTGATTAAACGCATTGTGATTTAAGCATCAGTTATAATATTTTGATTCTTGAAAATAAGACAAATTCGACGATTGCAACGGTACTATGAATGCGATATTTCATTGCTTTTTGTGTTAAATTTACCATGTTTCCGCGGGTATATCATATCATATCTTACACCAGTTTTTTTTATCGTGCACAATGCGACACAATTTATTTATACAAAAATGAATACTTTATCTCCAACACCTACGAATAAAATGAATATAGTGTAGATACGAATTTATGAATAAATGAAATTGTATTCTATGGCCGTACTGAATTTTTTTATAAAAATAATATAAGCTTTATTTTAGGGTGACAAGTTATATTAACGTTATGGAATTAATCGTTATTTTTTATGTGTTTGTTATATCATAAGACACATAACAATGAATACGATATTGATTAAAACCATGTATGTAAATAGCAAAAGATAGTTTGCAAATACTGCTCATACTCATGCATATTTCATGAATTTTGATTTTCATCATAAAAGTTAACAATAAAAAAAGAATGGTGACAGAGCGAATATTTGAGTAGACAAATTCGTTATAGTTATTGAAAGTTAATATTTGTCGAGTAATTTTATTTGGGAAAACAAAACAATAAATTCTTCTTTGCAACTATTTTCATACATAACACTAACACAATACTAACTTTATTTAAACTTTAAAGCTAGATTAACCCAATTTTAATAATATTTATAGCTTATATGAATGACTGCTGTCCCACCCGGCGTTGCGTGGGAAAAAGTAACCTGAGGTGAAAACCGAGATTTTTTTACATTGGCCATATTATAAGTTCAAGGACTCAAAAACGCATTAATTTGATATATTATTATGTATTTTCAAGATTTTCTATTGATTATTTCCCGGTTTCACACGTGTGCAGTGGTAAATCAATGGTGATAAAATATAGCCTATATTAGTATAGCTTTGTAGTCGAAAAAATGTTTACACGGTGTATCTAAAATAGTATAGAGGTCATAGTTGATTATCCCGGAATTTTAGCAGCAATGGATTTATAAATATAAATTTTAAATTTAAATCTTAAACTTATATCAAAATTTGATTTTAATTTATAATATTATATTTGCTCGGGAAAGAAAATTGCGATTAATTAACTCCTTTTAGATGTAATTTGCTGCGGAAGTAAAATCATATTATATTTCAATTTTTAGCCTCCCGCGTGGCGTTGCCAATGAGATTTGCCTGTGATCACGTGGACAGTATATTATCAGGTGGGCAAGGACCCAGTGAGGTGCGTTATAAAATATAACGTATATTAATAGGTACCTATATAGCTTTACAGTTAAAAAAAATAGTATTGAAGTCATAGTTGATCATCCCGGATTTTTAGGAGTATTTAATACTTGTATATTAATATATTTTGTGGGTTATATATATAGATGTATATCAGTTTTAGACTTTAGTGTATATTAGTTCACGGACAAATCGGCGTAGTTGTACCTGGTGAAATAATTCGACCTAGATGGACAACCGCAAGTCGTGGATAGGAATTAGCACTTGTTATATTTTTTAACGTGGTTTAAACTACTTTTGACTTTTCTGACATTTCTAAAAACAATCTCTGAGATTTTCCTCAAATCCAATTTAGTAGTTTTTGAGTATATAAGCTACATATTACATACATTTGATTTTAAGATATAGTTTATTTATTCGAGGCCATGGGTGCCACAATTTGATGCATGCTTGTACTTGATCTGCCAAGTAACTAATGGCAATCATTTATATACAAAATAATAATATAATAATGCTAAATTTTATATAGCTTATCACTATTCACTATTATAACTAGCAACCAAGGGCAACCATTAATAAACAAAAAAACAGTTTCAATTTCAACAGTGAATTTTAAGATCCCTGTTTGACCACCTCTTTAAAATGCGATTGTCAGAAAATCTTTTATTATTGCACATCTAGATCAGTAGAGGAACCACTATTCCAAATATCAAGTTCGTACGTTTTGTATCCTTTCTTAGCGGACGCCTACGTCATAATAGCTATCTGTATCCCAAATTTTAGCCAGATCTGTCCAGTAGTTTGGGCACATTGATACATCAGGTTACTGATAGCTAAAACAATAATAATAGTTAGGTAATATTTAAGTCTGTATAATAAGGTTATTATAGAGATAATTAAATATGTACCTAGGTTTAGAATAAAGTTACTTTTATTGCAATCACATCCAAAATTAATTTTACATTTTAATTCAATTTATGTAAATGGAACCATGCAAAATTGATAGAAGAATCTTGCAACAACCATTACCTACTTAATCTGAACGTTTAGTTAATATTTTTGGAATCATTTTTAAAAAGCAGGTAAGTGGATGTCACTCTGCTGTACAATAGGTTACAAGTGGGTCATTGTATAATGGATTGTAATAGACTTGAATTCAATGATATAATATCATTGTATAAGAAAAACGATTCTGAGCGGAGATGTTTTGTCTGTTTGGATATTTTATATTGTTATTATTTATTATAGCATGTAGGAGTTGAATTAATATTATAATATTATAATTTTTTATTCGTTTCTATGGTGATAAATAAAGCGTTAGAAATTAAAATCCCATTTTTAGAGTTTTTTGTAATTTTTCGGTGGTTTTTCCCGTGACATTAAATAACTCTTGATAAAATCGAAAAATGACCTATTTAAAGTACCATCTTGATCCAATTTTCTAAAAGATAAGATACTATATGTGGAAATCGAAGGATTTATTCTGGTAGAAATTTTGTACACAGGATATATAAAAAAAAAAAAAAAACACCATTGTAAAACCAATAGCTTCCTCGCTCCGCTCAGTATCTAAAAAAAATGGTGGAGGGCCTAGAAATATAATACACTTTTTTATCAAGAAATAAGAATATGTTTAAACTTCTAAAGTGTCGTGATCGAATGATCTAAATAATTGTTTTATCCAAATATAAAATGTAATTGGATATAAGCATAAAAAATATCATTATTTATAAGCATAGTAAAAATTATATCGATTAGTCACCTGTCTGATTTATAAACCATTGTCATAACGGTAGTTCTATAAACTATAATATTGTATATTAAATATTATTATAAATAAATTTATTATTTTTCTATATCTCAATTTTTATTCTGTTAACTTTATAACTATAATAGTAACATAATAATATAGAGTAATGTAATCTCATCTAAATGAAAGTACTGTATTTATAAGAAATCGGCCTTGAAGATGGGTAATTATACCTATAAATTATTGCATTCTATATGGAGCTTTGCAAAAATTGTATTTACTTCCATTTATTTAAAGTTAAAAATCTTTTTCCCTCTTGTACAAAAAAATGTCCACGGCTTGTCAGTATAGTTTTTCATTACGCTTAGTAAAATTATATTAAAAGAATTAATATCATCTCGATTTGAATTGGATTAGGTATTCAAGGACGTCACATGAAACTTGTTGAGTACGATTTCGTTTATCTAAAAATTTGTCCTTATAATAAGATAATACAAAAAGTAAGTAGGTAACGTATTTCATTAAACTAAAAATCTATAGTTGAGACACAATATCTTAAATATGTATATTGTATAATAATATTATGTAACTTCAATTTAAATCTTCTTTGTTGTATAAGACGTGTTATATTGTATTACAATTATTTAATATCTGAACATTAAAATATGAATATAAAACATATCTTTTTCTAAATAAAATGCATAAAATGCATGAAATCAAAATTTTTTAATATGGAATTCTAGTAATTTGTTAGATTCATAATTAAATCAGGCTTAAAAATAATGAATGACGAGAATTCGACTATATATTTGTTGTAATCAAAATAATTTACATTTTTTATTTTTATAAGAAATATACAATCTATACAATTAAGCACAATAAGTATATTGTATATGTGAGAAAGGGAATAAAAATAAAATTATTAGGGTTGCGTGAAGAAGGAGCCAATTTATTTAATTTTTTTAAATATAATTTTGTTTATAATATGCTTCTGGTTTTCTGAATTATTTATTTTTTGTTCGTGATTTTGTTCATTTAAATTATACTAAACTTTATTCTCCTTGAGTCATTAAAACGTGAGAGATTTTTAACGACGAACTTCTAAAGTATGTATATCAATAAACTGGAATTAGTAGTTATAAAATATAACTTTTTCAAATTTAAATTTGTTCGATTCATTCATTATTCCAGTTTAATTGATAATTTGCGTTTATTTTACTCAACATTTTGTCGACCATTTAATCAATTGGATACTCACAATGGTATTTTTGGACTGCGCAAACTTGTTACTAAATATGTCATCTAAGGATATCTAACACCATGTTATTTTATCCTAGTCACTCATCCCATTGAAGGCTTATATTTAGGATAAGACGATTGTAATTTTCGCATGGCTTTGTTAGGACAGTGAGTAATGATGTTAAGGTCTTATATGCGAATTCACCGAATCTACAACATTTTATAGGTACGCGATGTCTTTATTATATATAGGAAGTTAATTAATTAATATATTATCTAAACAATAATGATTATTTCATCAAAATAATTATATTTAACACAGTGGTTGGAAGATTTTGTTTGATTAAGGGTACGATAAATGCTTACTGTTATGATAATATTATTATTAATAAATAAATAAATTCTTTATTAAGAAAGATTCCTTAAGACAAATATTTAACTAGCTACGATAAATTTTTATATTAAAATAATACCTATACTAAAAGTAAATTGTTTTCCCAAATACTAAATGTATTTAAATAATATACATAATATAGATGAAGTTATTTGGTGAATACATTTTTTTTTACGTCCTTAATTTCAGTTGTATGTAGTTTTTTTATATTGAACAATTTGCTTCAACATCATTGGTTCTTAGCGTATTATACGTGTTTACATTGTTTTTTTAAATTTTTTTTTAATTACAATTTCTATTTCTCAAAATGTATTGCTAAATAAATATAGATTTTTTTCTCATTGGGATAAATTTACATACCTAGTTTTTCTTATTAATATAATGTAATGTTTTTTTATATAATTTAAGATTAGTCTTGACATATTAGCCACTTGATTCAAATTATTTACAATTCGGTAAATATACGGTTTTCTTTAAATATTTAAGTGAGTCAGTAGGACAGTTAATCTATTCCTAATGCTTGCTGAAGCAATAACATTAGGTTTTCTAGTTTATTGTCAAAACATTTGCTTTCTCAATCTGATATTAAGATTACAGCTTGGAATTGGGATTAACGGATAGAGTAATTCTATAATTATTCCTCTGTAGATTAACGAGGAAAAACGGCACAAGGGAGAGACATTTTCCGCACAGATGACACGTTATATATTAATATAATATTATAGTATTATAATGCAGGGTTCAGCCTTATATTTTGATAATTTGTGATCACAAAGTAATCTTCGATTATAGTCTATAGAAATTAATGTTATCGTTTGCTTTTGCTCCAGTACATTTCAAACTGTATTTCAACGCATTACAAATTATATTTGTATCATAACATGAATCATTCATGTTAAGTTTTGTTTATTTCCGATAGCTATTTACGTCACTAGTAGTTCATTGTCTGACCCATGATTAACCAGTAGTACGTTTATTTGTATAGTTTTCCCTATACATCTAGATGATTCCGAGAAGTATACGTTTAATTAAATTACGAACACTTGATTAAACTGGCTAAAACAAGCTGTATATATCTAAATATCTGGGAGAAATTTCTTTTTCAACATACCTATTTGTTAACCACCCAGTATTATTGTTTACTGCTGTTAATTTAGTCGATACCATTTAGGTTATAAACTTTCATTAATTTTTAAAAGTAATATTCGTATGTAAAGTTTTATCGAAATTCACGGGTGCTTTTGTAACAGCTGTTAATCTGAATATGCGTTCAAATATTTTCATGTATTATATTATATAATATAAATGTCACATGAAGTCTAAAGTTATATTATGCTATAAACCTAATTTTTTATGGTAAATATACATCACATTTAAACGATAAAAAGTATAACGTATTTATTTATTATTAATTGCATTCCGTAGAATATACTAGCTTTACTATGAAGCTGTATTGTAAACAAAAATAATTTTATCTTTATTTTATATTTTATACATTTTTAAAAAATCGTCATCACTTTGTCTTGAACATGAAATACACCAAGTTATTATTTTTAATACATAAAAATCATATGTACTTATTTATTTGTTATAGTAATATTATTCACAATATTTTTTCTGTTTTTGACATGTTTCTGAAAACCAAATATTATATACCTACCTATCAAACTACTAGACGGATATCATTTAAAAAAAAAAAAAACAACAACAAATATAAACGTTTTTGGTTTTGGTACTTCATAAAGAATAGTGTCCATATTTCATTTCATGGTTAAGTACACAGTTATATAAGAACTGATAAAAAGTACCTCTGACGATACTAAATGAACCGTTAAGTCCGTCTGTATTTCAGATACACGACCGTCTAGCGTTTTATCCGGAAGTACATGTAAACGTACAAGTATATCCTGTGTTTGTCCATTCAGACCTGTACACTCATACACTTATATGATCCAATCAATCGGATATATAGTTTGAGATACCTTAGTTGCTCATTTCACAGTGTTGCATCAAAAAATGTTACCTAAAAATCTATTCTACAGGAGTAAAGTGGTTATTGGAACTCCTAAAAATGATTTTTTAATGGATCGAGTGATCAAGTAGAGTTACTTGCCAATATTTTTATAAACGTTTTTTGCCTAAACATAAAATCAAAATTATAATATTAGTTTATTTAAATTATAATTTGATATTGAAAAATATAAAATGTTATGTATCTCAACTTTTTTAAATAATGAGTGTTTAATTGTTATTTTGATTGGTCTATATACTTTATATTATGTAATTATTTAAGAATTAAAACTATTTATAATTTTAATCATATTAAACTTTTAAAATACATTTAACATAAAATATTATTTCATGGAAGTAATTCATTTAACTATTTTATAATATATTGTGTTAATTACGAAAATATGAAGCACTATTTAACTAATATGTAATAATTAATCAAGCAAGCTGTTGACTATTGTAACATTTTCTAACTGTTATTAGTTAAATAAATAATTCATTAATCCAACATCATAGTTGCATAAAACTAATTATTCAAAAATTTGTTTTAATCGATTAAATACAAATATACAACAGTAGCGGTAATTTACATTTTTTTTTTTTTTTTAATTTGGTTGATATAATCTAAGTTTATGAATTGGTCCTACTAATATCCTTGTTGTGAGAAATAGTATGTTGAATCTGGTTTTTTGCTTATTTATCCAATTCCGAAATTTAAATTCTTCATTACCGCTCCACCTAGATTATTTATGTAATAAATTAAAATAAATTGAATAGGTAAAAATATATATGATTAAGTTTTCTATTTTATTATTCAAAAATAATTTTTATCAGTTTTAAATATTAGACTAAATTAAGGATTAGTATAAATTATCAAAAATACATTTTTATTTGTCATCGATGTGAAAAATAATAATTTAAAAAAAAATAATATTTTTAGCGAAAATATCAATTTGATTCCAAATACATATTTAAATATATTGGGAAGTATGAAACAGATAATTTTAATTAAACTTTGTTTATTTCCAATATTTGACGTCACTAGTAATTTATTTTTTTGACCCAATATTAGTCAGTAGTACCTACACGTTTATTTGTAAAGTTTTTCCTATACGTTATAAATTGGGTAAAATAAGCTGTATCTAAATATCTTGGGGAAATATCCTTTTCACGTCTTTGTTTATTACCAGGTATTATTGCTTACTGCTGAATTGTTAATTTAGTTGATATCGTTTAGATTATAAACTTTCATTAATACATTATATGAATTTGTCAAAGGTATTATGGTTACCTATTTCATAAGACTACGGTTTATCATTTGAAGTAATAATAAATCCACAGTTTTAAGTAGTTGGCAATTGACATCTATCTGAGTCATATACAAACGGCTTTAAATAATATCGGCTTTGGCCCTTTTAAATTTATTACATTAAAATAAAATAGGTACCTATTTTAACGCTCGTATATTATTGGCTATTGAAACTGATTCTAAACTATGCAGTAGTGTGATGCGTACGAAATGTTCTCTGATGTGAGCTAATGTATTTAGTAGAAGTTATATTTATAACCTATATATAATATTTACTCACTAAAGGGACAAATATTGGATGGATATCGTTAACTGCTCAATTATTGGGACCTCTGATATTGTAGTATATTGTGTAATGGAATAGTATGCATTAACCGAAGAGCTTCAGTGAGTTGCAATGAGTTAATTATAATGAGTAAATCTAATATCAAATCGATGGTTTATTAATATCCTAATATCGTTCTACGTTGTTTATAATTAATCAATTTAGACTTATAATCCATATGATGTCAAGTATGCCATTAGAGAGAGATGGATAGATAGAGAGAGAGAGAGTGAGAGAGAGATAACAATCGATATGGTTTTATGATTATTATACAATTGTTATAAGAAATTAGTTAGGGTTTTTTATACAAAAACTAAGATATATAGATAAAATGATTAAAAATTATAACGCCATAAAGGTTACTAAAAATTAATCCTTTGTACATTTTGTATTTTTGTTTTTATAATGTAAGTTGGTATCTATAAATAAATGGCATAGTTTGAATATTATAGTATGTGCGTTTTGAGTACCTTTTGTTTATTAAAACTAAATTTGTTTCCCATGAAACAAAAGTTTATTATAATGTTTAAAATTAGTATCTAAATCCTGATTTACTGTAAAAAGTATTGCGTTTACAATTATTTGAATGCTGGAATGTCTTCTAAAAAAATATTTTATAGGTTATAAAATTATAGTTTATACACTTAAAATGAGCATACATATTTTTAACCACATATTTCAAATTTAAAAAAAAAAAAATGGTAAGTACCTACGTTACTGCAGGATATTCAAGATGAAGTTAAGTTCGATTTTTCCATATTGATGAATATTGTTCAACCGTAATATATACGTTAACATTATAAATATAAGTTTAACATTATTTTTGTTCTAAAACTTTAAAACATTTTTTTTTTTAATAACCAATTAAAATCATAAACCTTTAGAATAATTGTGTTATTGTTGAGTAATAAACATGACAAATAAATAAACATATTATATTGAATTTAAAATATGACAAAGAAAGTGTTTGTATATTATATATTTGTGTTTATAAACTAATTTATATCTTTATAAAGACGTGTTTTTTTTTCATTTTCACTACCACAGCCTTTAAAATGTTGTCATGTAAACACAGTTGTTATCGTTACATAATGTAATGAGAAATATATATATGAGGGTATGCTACTTCCAGTACCCATTGTGAGTTATATTTATCACTACCTACCTATCATATAGTGGTAAACGATCCTAAAAAAAGTTGAAAGATAAGTTTAAAGTATTCAAAACATAAACATTATTTGTAATAATTGAAGAACAATAAATTAGAAAGAATGTTAACAAGTTTTATCGATCCGTTATGTACAATGTTTGCAAAGTGGCATTTTGTTACTCATGATTTTCCAATTATCTCATTAAAGGAGAGTGAAGTAATGACATTTGTTCTTTTTTCAGGAAAGTGATTTTATACTTATAAACACAGAACAGATAAACATAGATACACATAGATACACATAGATACACTTTTAAGTACACACATACACAATAGCACATACTCAAGTTTTTGTTTCAATTGAAATGTTACGCCTTCAGACAATAAATCTGAGTTAATTGCTTCCTCTTGTATGGCTGTTGCTACTACAGCCACCACTGCCATTGCTGACGATTTCGTTTGGAGAGTCCATTTACAATTTGAAACAATAGAAAATGAGAGGAGGTGGAAAAAGAGAAGGAGAGAGAGAGAGAGAGAGAGAGAGAGAGAGAGAGAGCGAACGAGCGGTAGCCGACAGTGTAAAGTTTTCGATAAGTTCTGAGCTGGGTTTCAAAAATGTCTGACATTCTCTCGACCATCCGTTCGTTCATCCATACAGCTTTACTTTACCTCCACCAAACCACGATCGGTAGCTGGAATGGGGTAGAGGTAACGACACCCGTGGCCCCCAGTTTGCCACCATTGTAATATTTATTATTTGGACTCCGGAGCCAAGAACCGTAATAATAAATGGTTTTTTTGCCGTCCTACATTTACTTGGCAACCGGGAAAGATAAAGTTTGTTTTTCTTCAATCCAGTACTCTCCAGCCATTACCTATCTGCCGTTATAATCCTGGTTAGTCACACCGTCACCGATGAAAATGTTTATTATTCTAACGTGTATATTTTCAAGTTTCATTACCACGTATTATCACAAATATTAAGATTATCACGTCATTAGACTCTGGCGCCTGGAGGGTTTCGATCTTAATTAAATGCAGATAAATAAGTATTTTCGCTGTGCAGTAGACGGTACTCACTATGCCACTGTTTGTATTTTATCGTCTCAATGGAAACCGTAGGAACCTAATGTGCATACAAATTCCCAATATGATATTTATTATTTTTAAGAATTTTATAATTAAAAATGTTATAACTTATAGTATAATGTATAACATAATATTATAATGTAATATAAATGTTATACTATAATGTACCCATCTCTATGCATATTTAATTTAAATTATAAAACTATATAAGTCTATTCACGATCAATTTGAATAGTATACTTTTTACTCCAGGTCGTAACATATTTGAATTATCACATTTTTATAATTAAATTGCATTACGATACTATAACTCATGATATTATTGTAAATTTGAAAGTAAGAAATTGTATAAAATACACAATATATATATATAATTATATAAAATATACAATTGCATTATTCATTGTACATATTAATATTAAAAACTATTTTTTATTTATTTTCAGTAAAATGCTTTGGCCGTAAATCTTTTGTATTGAAGACTTGAAATGCTTGTCAGGTGAGTCATATATATAATAAATACTATTAGTTTAATTTCAGGGACCAATTATGAATAAAACTTATGAACTAAGTGAAACTAAGTAACTCAGTTTTATAGTTGAAATGTTTAATGTTTTAATACTGTTATAGAAGTGAATTAAAGATATAAATTGTAACAGTTAGAGTTGTAATTACGAGTTATAAAATAAGATATTTAAAAAAAAATACGTACTATATTTTTCAAATGAAAAATATCATGATTGATTACATTTTTTCAACTGAGAAACCTTATCGTTTACCACGTTAACGTTTTTATGTCAACCTACTTCAACCTTTAAAAATTGATAGTTATTTTTATGGTTAAAGTTTGGATACAAAGATTTTTAAATTCATTTACGAAAAATATTCTTAAATACATTTTTTAATTTTGTAGTAATTATTAAATTAATTTTAAAACTTTCATAGTACGAATATAAATATGAAAACATTATAATATAATATTAAAAAGTCTAAATAATAACTTTTGTCGAAAGCACAAGTTTTACGTTTTAGTTGTTTTTGCAAGATATTTTATTGTTATTTTTCTCCAAAATTGTATAGAATGTTTAAAGTAGTTAATATTATACTATATAAAACTTTATTGTTAAAAAATGTTATACATCAGGTATTACATTATATAAAGATTTTAGTATTATTATTAAGATTATTATTTTTTAAAGTTATTTATGTTTTTTAAATAGCTTCTGAACCATTTAATTTTAGGTTATAAATCTGTGAATTACAATAGAACCTACCTATATGCAAATGAAAAAAAAAACTGTTAACATTTCTTATACAACTATAATTATTTGTGTACCATGAATATGAATTTACTCGAATGATACAATTCATGAACAATTAAAAAACTGCTATAATTACATTTTCATAGATTAAATCTCTCTTTTTTATATATATAAATACCTCTCAGCGGCTAAGGTTATTGGCATTTCCAAAAATATATTGAATTTTATAATTTATACAAAAAAAAAAATAATGTATTGATACATGAAAGCCTTTCATTTAAAGGGTTATATGTTAATTTGATGATTAAATCTCTGTTTATAAAAACAAATGCTTTATATATTTATCATATCAAAGGAAAAAATATGGTTTGATTTTCTTTATAACAAGCTAAGTACTAAATATTATTATAAATCCATTCTTTTTTCAAAATCTCTAAACCATAAAATTAAGTAAACAAAGTACTTTTACAAAGCTTATCACAGAAACAACAAATTATGCTGTGGAGTTTAAGTAAAATTATTTATGAATAATATAAGCAGACAAGTTTTTTTTTTTCATTTTAAGAATAATTTACAAATTTTGAAGTTGAGATACTAATAATCAATTTTAAACGTAAGTTATATCATGTAGGTATGTTAAATAAATGCATGCATAATTTATTCGCTTATGGTAGTTAATTTTTATACCATTTTAAAATCGAATTTACGATATCTGTTGAATATTGATGTGAAATTTTAATTTACATCATGTTATTAAATTATAATACTTATAAATTGACGAACGTACCAAAGTATCGTCTTCGTACACCTACTATAATAGGCTAATCGCAAAATCATCTTAGAAGCGATAATTAACGTCTTGGTGATTTGTTCGTGCCATTCGAGGTATCCGCACTGGTCTTCGTACCCTAAGTTGTCACCTTACCATATTATTTATGGGTGTTTTCTGTCAAACACGTCTTGTGCTAATGGTGGTTTGACAATTATTTTCGACTATGTCAGATAAATTTGCTTCGACTGAATTATTCAATCAAATCGAATAACAAGTCTGAAATAATATTAATATTAGGTAATACAATTGCGATCGCATATTATGGTCTATAAATAATAATTATTTTACCAAATTATTATAATATTAACTGATGATACATTTGAAAAAAATTTGATTATTCAATTAAATTTAAACTTTCAATATAGAATAAGACAGTTAACTCGTACAATGTTATCTCTGATTATTATTTTTTCATGACATTAATGCCATCATGCTATCATGAATACCACAATAATTTTTAAAAACTATAGAAACATTTTAGATTTAACTAAACATTATAACTATAGTTGAACTCTTACAAACCATGAACTCAAGTTAATAAATATATATGTATACAAAAATGTTTCTGAATATTCTTATAGAGAAAAGTTGGCAAGTGACATTAATGTTATTATCACGGTCGACCAATTGGTAGAGATTTTAAAAGCATCTTGAGTCTATTACTTACTTCTTAGTTACATTACTTTTATACTCATCATACTTTTAAGATACAATCCACTTTTTAGTATCAAATAAAGTTTTAATTTATTCGATTTGAGAGCACAGTAAATCAACAATATTGTTCAAAGATATAATGAAAACAGAGATGATTAACTGATTATTTCAATAAAAAATATTTATTCTATGCTGTAACACGATTGAGCACATTTGAAAGCTCATAGTTTTATGTGACATCGACAAACTTTCTTATTTATACAATATACCTACACTATATACTTTTTTCGTTAGTTCTTATAAAATGATGGTTATTATCGTTAATTTATGATTGTATATAATAATTTGATAATTTATTATTAAGGACATTTACTAACTATAAATTCTAATAAATTCTACCTAAAGCATGGTAAAAAAAATGTTCTTTTTTTAAATTGTATATCTATGGAATTATAGTTTATTGCGTTGTGTTGAAATACGTTTAGAAACCGGGAATTTAGCACGTTCGCAGAGTGAGTTTTTCTAACTTGTTTGTTCTTGTTTTCTATTTATTTTTAAATTATACTTTGCAATTATTAATAATCAGTTATTTTAATTGTATTAGTTATCAATTAAATCATGATAACAAAGTAAAACCGAAGAACTATTTAGTATTAAGTATCTAGTATTAGGTAATTTTTTTTATTGCAAATTTTTTTAATATTAGAAAAAATATTTATAATATAGGTACCTATCTAAATATTTTTTCTTTTCTATTTATAAGATCTATTTTTGAGTGTTGTTTAATTTTTAGGGGGATATTTATGAGTATACGTTGAGCCGTATTTTATTTGTTAAAAAGGATTATTTTTCAAATGCCTTGTTATCTGAGTTTTGGTATGGTAACCTTGTATAAATATTAAGTTGAAGAAATTTATTAAAAGAATTTTAAAACATTTTTATCTTTTAAATGTTAAATTTTTTTATTTTAATTACTTATTTAAAATGTGTGATATGAAACTCCTTAAAAACATCTTACCTACAAACTATAATATAATATATTTTAAGGGGATTTTGTACCTAAAAAAAAAAAAATGCTGTTATCGAATCATATAAAATGTAATAAGACACGGCTCTACCATTATTATCGTTTCCATGACATTCGTGAAATCAAGTTTTTATGTTCTACACTCCACAATCAAAACGTTGAGCACGTACAATGATACGTTTGGCTCGATCAGCAATCAAATGGGATTTCCCTATCCAACGGTTGACGCTGTCGGACCTTATGATAAAACGACATATATCCCTCTGGTCCTTTGACCATAAAGACTTAATAACTTGTGGGTTTCAAACATATATTTTCTACGAGATAATAGCCTTCAAATGCGTCTAAATCCTAAAAGCACCACTTCGATCACCCTTTTCCCCTACCATTCAGTAAGCACGGCAGTTTTCACAGTGAGCGTTTTATTTGTCCTGAATAGCCAATTTTTAGCCCTAACACAAACAGCCTACAAAATGGAAACAGTGCATTATATATGGGTAGAGAACGGCAGGGGTCGTTTAAAATAGCAATGGAAGATTTTTCTCGAGCACAAATCGGGTCATCAATCATGTGTCAACACTGCCCAAAGCTTCAATGCTTAGATTTAGGTGTATTGATATTCCTCTTGCAGCAGCTTAAAATTGGAGAATAAAAATGTTTTATCGATTAAACAAAAGTGAAAATAAATGTATGTATATATTATATATATATAAAAAAAAAAAAAAACAGTCGTTTTTAATTAATTTATATAGTTAGTTGTCTTTGGTGTGCCTACCCTTAAACTATCGCTTTATATACATTTTTTAAGTCGGCAAATAAAAAGTTAAATAATTTCTTAACTATTGGGATACTGTATTATTTAGGCAGTGGTTTCCTAATGCTTATATTTATTATTTCCTTTAATAATATATTTATTTATAATTTGGATTTGGAAGTTATTAGTATAGTTAAGCCTTAAGGACAATATATCACACATATTTAAATTATTTATGCCGTTCAAGTAATACATACTGACTACTGAGGCATTTCATTTTTCAAATCATACTTTTTCATATTAATTATTAAGCAAATTAATTTTAGAAAATGTAAATTTATCCACATTGAAATTAGAACGAGTCGTTTTAGAATTAATTTTGTGTTATGAAGATTCTACGATTAAATAAAATGAAATATATAAAATACGTTTGGAAGATATCGATGTCACAATTATTTGAATATTTTTTGGTGTTGCAGTATGTATATTTAA
>NC_042495.1:46621484-46674071 GCF_005508785.2 Acyrthosiphon pisum | reverse complement strand
TAACATTCTTCATAATTTTTAGCCCATTTCACGTAAGTGTTAATTCACACACACACACACACACACACACACACACACACACACACACACACACACTCTCTCTCTTTCGCTCGCCTCCTGATTTATGAACACAAGATAACCGTTTTCACCTCAGTCCCGATACTCAGTCCCGTGTACCATGTATATATATAAGAGTTTAGTTCCAAGAGATTTTAATTGAAAAAGTTCACCGAAAACTCGGACAACGGGTTTGCATTTTAGTTGAATTATCACGTGATCGAGCTGACTGAGATTCATACTAGTGAACCCGCGCAGTTGTTCCAAAATATTATGATAGCGTATTGGATGGTTATAGAGTAAACAATAACGTATCTCAGCTATTGTGTTTTAGAAATCCTTTTTTCGAATAGACACTCGAAAAGGAAGCGTCGCGTCGTATTGTATTATTATGCATTCATACTTTCAGTTCAGAAAAAAAAAAAAAATACAAAAATACAACTTGTGAATACCAATGACTTGAATAAAATAGGGCCAACAACATCCCCTGACAATTAACTTATCTCTGTACCTTTAAGTTTGTTATACGCACAGCTCTAATAATAGAGTGTAGTTTTTCATTACTATTCAAGAATAAAAGATTGAACAAACAATACCTAAATGCCAATATTTTATGTTGTAGTTTACAAGATTATAAGATAGTTAAATGCTATACATTTTAATTTATAATATTATACAATTTAATAATATGACTATTATTATGTGGTAAATACAGTCGTAAATAATTTGTGGTAAGTAATTAAATATTATACATTTTTTTTTTTGCTGAAATATAATACATTTTTTTACCTATTGTGTCAAGAAATACAGTGGGATAATATACTTCTATTCCACAAATAAATGTATCGATAATAAGTGTGTACATGTAATTTATAAACACTAACCATAATGTAGGTGTATACTATATAGTAGTTTTGAAGTCTAGTAGAATTTTAAAATCAGTGAAAATATATAAGAAGTTTGTACTAACCATATAAGTATGTGTATAATATAATGGGTATGACTTTAAGTTTACCTATGTCTTTTAGAATGTAAATATTTTAACGTTAGTAATTAATTAAAAATAATATTCAAGCATATAATGCTTTAAAATATATCTATGTATATTGTAATGTACAATGAGTTACAGAAATCAAAATAGGGTTTGAGGGTAAAATTATATAACTGACACTATAAAATTGCAAGGGGAGCAATTGCCCCTATTTCCCTTTATATTTTACCCATAAGTGATATAGGTAGCAGTTTAACAATTTTTTTTAAAACTTCGAGATTTTTCAACGGAGATTACAGTAATCTCTTTTTCGTCTTTCAGAATTGTAGTTGTGTTATTCAAGCTTATCACAAATTTCTAATGACATTTGTGAATGACAAAATCTTAACATTAGTTAAGCATTTTATTGTTACATTGATTCAGATAATTTAATTTAGGAAATATTATGTTTAAACATTATACTATCACAGAATCCACTGCTCTTATTCTGCTTTATTTTAAGTCTTATAAACGAATTATTGTCCCTAATATATATGAAATTTATTATTTTTATTATAATTACTATTGTACACGATTTATAACTAAAATAAAATCATTATATAAAATTGTTTTTTATAGTTGTGAACTTGAATTTACAAATATGAATATATGAAAATTAGATTTTTACGTTAAATAGTTTACTATATTCAATTAGTATCGCATTGTTCTGGATGGGATTTCATTGATTTAATATATTTAATATATCTCAATATTTTAAACGAAACAATATGCGTCATCAATGAGGACGTCCCTTAAATATCTTCTCCACTTGTCTTCAATGAATCGACAATGAATCTCAACTTGTCTTCAGACCAATGTTTTTTAATTAATTGGTCCATATCTTAAAATGCATATTAAATATGAATATAATTGCCCATCATATTATACAAAATCCCTCACGAAAATGTTATTTACCGCATACATTTTCCAACAAAATATAAGAAGGTATCTAAATCCTAATGGCATTTCTGATATCTATATTTGTATTTTGTATATAACAAATAGCATACATTTAATAGCTTATCCGATTTTATTGTTGTATTCAAACTTATTTGAGCACAAGAATTTTTCATCAATCTTGAAAAGAGTTTTCAACTCCAATAAAAAAGATAAAACAAATATCATACACTTTAAAGCTTAAAATAAGACAATTTTAGTATTAACTTTCTACTTACAGTAATTATAATTCACTTAGGTACTTTTATATCACTTTCCATTATCGTAGGCAAATGATGAAAATTCGTCAAGTCGATACAACCATAATATTATGCATTTATTTTCATAATTAAATTAAACAAGTTAAGAAAGCTCACTATGTGAGTGTGCTGAAACTCAGTTTCTAAACGTATTTTAATACAACGCAATAAACTAAAATTCCATAAACAATTTAATAAATAATTTGGTAACCTTTATATTTTGGCATCTCTTTTAAATATTGGCTAGCATGAATTGTTATTATAACTACTCATATTTTGGTATTTTTCAATATTGGCTAGTATAAATTTACTTATTTACTTTAAATAGCACCGTTATAAAATCTTAATACCAACAATCGTAAAAGTGTTAACTAATGGAGGGACGAACACAACGGGAAATATAAGTTCTATAAACTTTTGTTTAAAATCCTAAGATGTTATATCTGGTATTGGCAAATGTTATTAAAATATTTATATATATATTGAAAAAAAAATACACTCAAACTATTAAAAGTAGTTTTTTTAATCAATGAATTTTATAGAAACAGTTAGATAGAATTATTTAACGTATTATACAATATTGTAACCTTTAATTGATTATTTCATGCAAACCTTTTAATAGTTAATTTACCATTATGTATACCTAGCACAGAATATAATACACTTTTTTTTTTGTTTTGTCATAACATTATCCTCAATGTAGATTTTAAATTTTCTTTGAAACAAGAGAAATGATGACATCATTTTAGGCCTGCAGTATATACACAGAACACTTACATTAATTGATATTGATGTCTTTTTTAGTATCAACTACAACTTACTGTTCTCTGTAAATTGTTTTTGACAAATCTTGTAAAAAACTGAAACTAAAAAACAGATTGATAAATGAGCTTTGTTATACTCAATATTTACATGTTATATACTTATATTTATAACATTAACAATGGTTTTATGCTGCACTCTAATAAATGTATACACAATTTAAAATATGTGCCTAATGTATTATTAATAAGACAGAGAATTTTTAGGAGTTTATAAAAAATAAAAATCCACGTTTACACAATATTATGTACGAAAAACTTGTTTTAATTGCAGCATGCAAATAAAATTAAACCTAAAAATATATTTATAAAAAAATATGTTACTTAAATTATAATAACATTATATTTTAGTTAAATTTTGTACTCAAACATTTGAAAATATTATATATAAAAACAGAGTTAAATTAATTTATAATATGTATACTATAATCGTATATAAATATGGTATCTAATGTTTACAATAGATGATATTGATTAAAATCTACTTTATATTTTTTAATAACCACAATATTTCTATCAAAGGAAAAATATAAAATACTCTATTTTTTTTAGCAATAATAGATCTGATTATATAAAAAAAATACCATAAAGAAAAAAAAAATACGAGAATATTAACAATGGCTAATATTATAAAAAAATAATTAAATGTCCAAACTTGTTTGTATAAGTCTAATTGATACTACCCAGTCTTTCGATAACGGTAATGTATAAGAAACTAATTTCTCATATAATCATGGGATATTTTTCACTTCTTTCACATTTCCAAGTTCCTATTCTAATAATTATTTTTAGCCTACGGTTCGTGCTTTCTATCCAACACTACCGATGTATAGAAATATACACATACACCAGACCTAGACTAATACGTTAGGCTATGTCTTAGCCAAAAAGTCGGATTTTTTTTTATTCATTTTATTCATCCAAATCATAAATTTCGAACCGTTGACCAACCATAGTTTTGTTTTGAAACAATCGACATTAAGTTTAAAAAAAAATGTAATAATAGCACATGAACCCTTTGCAACTTATCAAATCTAAGATGTTTATTCTAATTAATTAACTATTAAGAAAATAATTTATAGTTTATACTTTTACATCAAAGATTGGAAATGATTTCTGTTTTAGATTATGCAATTTAAATATACGATTTATATCGTTATTAAACTAATTGAAAAATCTATAAGTCGTTGTGAAATATTGTACATAGATTGGTTTTTATTTAATTACATGTATTTAGCTACGTTTGGAAAGTTGTTGTCTTGTATGAAGATTATTAATGATAAAATATTAGCAACTATAAACAAAAATGGTTGATAACGATTTTGACAATGAATAATTTAGAGTTATCTCTTTATGAATTTTAAGCACTATAATTGTCTTATATTATTAATTTACTACCTATATGCATAATAGTATATAAACAAAAGTTTTCAAGTCATCATTATATATAAGATTATACGATTTATACAAATCCAGGATTTTCACAAATTTACTGCTGTTTGATACTATGAAATATCTGATAAATTAAATAATATAATATTAAATGTGCAACACAAGAAAAAAATGCCAAGTCATTGTTTAATTTAAAAAGTAAAAAAGTTGTTTAGACAAATCATAGTGTTATTAATGCGTTTTTTTCTTCAAAACTTCAAACTTTAATTAAACGGAAATAGCGTTCATCAATAACTCTAGGTATAGTAAACACTAAATATATACTATAAATAATAAAATAAAAAAACATGTTTTGTTTTAATTATATAATCAACAATAATACTGATTATATAGTAATATTTATAATCAATATAATTGTGAAGAAGTTTATGATATCCACGAACTATACGATTGTAAAATCGTATTTATATTCTTTCAATATTCCGCAGTATAAAATATATATGATATTATGTCAGCCTAATAAATTGAACCGTAACTTATAAACTATTCGTTCGAAAATGTATGAATATTTTTAATTATTTTCGGTTACACTAAATTTGATTTGTTTGTTACCAGATTAATATATTTTTCAACTCTTTATTGTATTTAATAAAGTAGCTTTTATTATTATCCAATAAATAATAGTTTTAATATTAAATTATTATCAGTTACAAAACAAAAAATACAATTGTATTTTTAATTATTACTTTATAAAGAAAACAAATTCGGTGTAAAATTCGATTTATGTGTGATGTGTATTTCAGATGGTTTATAGAACAAAACTAAAAATAATCAAAAATATCATAATATTATGTCTATAATCAAAAGCTCAAACATGGTCAAAATATTTTTAAAATGTAATAATTTATGGAAAATTCTCATATAAATATTTGGTGATAATTTTAACTTTTAAGTATATTATGCTCATTCGTTACTCATCGTAAAAATCGATTTTGTCAAAAACTGGTTTTGCGTAGGAATTCCCGTTTTTCTTAATTTTTGTTTTGGTTTTTCTCGATGTTTTTGAAAATTCCTTTGAATTTTATACTTTTTAGACCCCTTAAACTAACAACTACATTTAATTTCCTACCAGAAAAAAACGCTGAATAGATAATCGGAGCATTTTTATTGCTACAAAAATTTACGAAAGACAGAAAAAAAATCTCATATCATTGTAAAATCAATACATTCATTGCTCCGCTCGGAATCTAAAATAACGTTACATTATTTATTATTGTATTAAATTTAAATATAGTTAAATCTGAAATATGTCTTCTATAATATTGCTAGTTTCACGTAGGCATTAAAAATAATATGTTTGAATTAAACTGAAATTTAGGATATTTCAATGACATGTATTATTATTATTTCAGTGAGTGTGAAAATTAATGATCGGGGAAAGTGCATAGGTCATTGTATGGGAAAATAAGATTTAACAAAAAATTATAAAAAAATATTATATAAACTAATGGGCAACAAAGTAAGAGTAGTAACGTGTTGGTAATATTAATGTGTCATTGTAATCTACCACATTTTTTTTTAGCAACGAATAACTAAACAAACCACATATGTATCTCATCGAGCTTATATACATATTATATTTTATCGATAAAATAAAGTCTATAAACTTATAGAACTCATTACAAAAATTATAATTTATTATAACAAACATTATTTTTTTTTGGACTTTATATTTGTTTTTACATTTTAGCATAAGACAAAATATAATGTTTTTCAAAGTTCTATAAATATTAATTATACGCGTAAACAAATTGCATTGATTTAGCTTCAACTGCTTGTGTAAATAAATATTTGTTCTTGAATAAGATGACAACTTTTTTCATTAAACCAATTCCTAGTTTTTTTTTATTATTTGATTTAAAAATAATACCGATTATTATTTTATTTCAATGCATCAATATTCATTTTATTTTCGTTTAAAAGTAAATATTCTATTGAGTTTGAAAACTTTGAAAATTTTATTTGATACTCTCATGAATTAAATCAATTATTAAAAAAATATTATCAGTCAAAAAAAATAAACCTTTCATTGTTATATCAGTGAATAATAATAGCTCTATATAATGATAACAGGATAACACTAATTGTAATGACTATGTTTGAGCTAATAAATCGTATTGTTGGTTTAATAAAAATTTTCTTATTGATTTATTAGAAATAATTAAACAATTATAGAACTTGAATTTTGATCGCACTTTACTTTATTTACATGTAACATTTTAACGATCGTTTAAATGTATCATGTTTTTACTATATTAAATTAACTATATTATGTCACCTTGATGAAAATAGTCTTTATCAACTTGTAATGAAAAAAAAAACATAATAAAAGTTTTATTGATGCATAAAAAATATATTTAATTCGCAGTGTTTTCGTGCAACCAATATATGGATTAGCTAGGTAGTAACGTTTGATGGTTACTTATTTATTTTTAATTTGTAAACCTAACAATAATTAAATACAACAATAATAACAATTATATAATATAATATGCTACAAAACCAATATGTATAAAAGGATAATATGATTTAGATAAGAACATTAAAATGTATAGTATTGACCAGCATCTGTGAAATGGATCAATCGATTTACTTGTAGTCATCGCATACGGGTACGAAGTTTTAACCGTCCCCCGCCGTGTGTTTTGCACGGGGCACTGAATAGGCAATATCGCTACATTCCGGCGTAGGAGGTCATCTTTGCTGTGGAAATAATAATAATGACAATATGTAATAATAGCGCTTGCAGTTAATTGTACTAAATACGTCTCCTGTAGGCTTAAACTGTCTAGGCCCAACACTATTCTCATTAAACTTCCCTGTAAATCTTCTACCAGTGATAATATATAATATTATCAACGGCATGACTCTGAATTAATCCCTATAGTTACGATTTTCAATTTCAGACTTTATATACGTTACGCATTATTATAATATTTTGATTTTTAATTTTCCGTCTTTTATTACTATTATATTACAGTACTACAATAACTAAAAACGTTCGGCTATGTTAGAATTCGTTATTTAATGAGATTAATAACACGAAATGTCATCAACAGATTTCTAAATGATAAAATTACATATAATAATATCTTACTTTCTTTTGAAATATTATATCTTGGAAATTTATGACGTGTTATCTTTTTAATTGCCACTATAATATAATGGTGCTGAAAAGTGTTACATTACATCAAATTAAGAAATATATTTATTTTAGGATAGCGTATTACTTACATTATAAATTAAACTAATAATAAATTAGCCATAACTGTACAATACCTATACAATTTATTTATCGAGTTTTAATTATAGTTAAATCATAGTAACATTTTTAACACCGTTAACAAATTATAATATGTATCGTGTTATATTATTGTAATATGCAACTTCATTTTCTCTGTTAGTCATGCCATATGATAGAAATATAGTGGGGATTTATGTATTAAAACTACCACACAATATAGGTTTTTTTTTTTTTAATTTAAGAGCTGGCTTTCAATTATTTATGACTTTTGTTTCTCTTTTTGTGTTTTAAATGGAAACAACAATGCAAAGTAGGAAACAAAAACTCATCGAAGAATAAATATACGTTTGGTGGATAGCAATAATTCGTATGGGTGTATGGGTTATGACAATATAAAAACAAATTCTCTGGCGTTAATAATAACTTTTTTTTTAACATATTGTTTTTAACAAATTATAAATATAAAACATAATGTTTATTGTTTTATTTTTACCGAGTTCCCCTTTGGAAATTATATTTAAACCAGAATATTATCACAAAGGTTAACATAGCGTAATGATTTATTATTAATTCAAAATTATTTTTTTTTTATAAAATGGATCTATATATTTTGATAAATACACTTAATATTATAACAAAATACTGATTTTTAAATATTCACTTATTCACTTTAAGACTTTTTACTAGGTATCTATTGTATTTTATATTCTATAGATAAACTAGAAATTATATCTATGACAAATTAAGCACTATTCCAGACCCTTTAAACTAAATAATACATGTTATACATACTAATACCACCGTCTACCAATAAAGATTATTTTATTTCGAATTTAAAATGTTTACACCACGATCTTAGTAGAATTTAATTTGGTTATATTCTTACTATTCTTCTATTATCTTTTTATATTGCATACTATGTATTACGAAAATGCAGACAATGATGTATATATCTATATTTTAAATGAATACAATTTGCATGAAATTTAGAATTGAAAAAAGATATTGTTTATAATGTGTACTCCGTTTGTTCAATATTATACCTTCACATTTGAATACAGAATATGAATTCATCATACGTATCTTGTACAAATAAGAATTTAAATACAAGAAATTTAAATATGAAATATTTATACACTCTCTTATTCCTATGCTTAAGAACTCCCATTATTGGAGATGAATTATTCTTCACCTCATTTAAAAAGGTAAGGCACATACACTATATTTATCCTTATATTACATAATTTATACTTAATTCAAATCAAGTTTAATAGTACATATTTAATCGTGATCCCTTAAAAACATTTTTTAAATTATTGTAAAAGATTTTATTAATCTTCTTTTTAGATACAAAAAAATTATATTGTACATAGATAGTAAAGAGAATATTGTAATTTGATGGTTTTGAGTTGTGTTTATACTTCACCTACACCATTTATAAATTATTGAAAAATAAATTAAAGAATATGTGCCTATTTTTCAAAACTTGAAATTATGTTTTAGTAAATATAACTTAAGTATATTTGTTTTTCGATTCATTTTTGAATTATACGAGAGGATGATTTTTTTTTATTGAACCAAGTTTTGTTAAAAAGGTTTTTATTTTCGTTGATGTGAAAACAATAACCAGTTCAATTATTGAGACGTGGTTAAATTTTAGAATAGAATCGAAAAAAAAATTAAATTGAATCCCGATATAAAAATGGAGTTTAAATTAACTTAATGTTTAGATCCTGCGTACTTCCAAAAACATTGATTTCTTAAAATAATACTATTTCACTTCCTATGAATCAAAAATCAAAATCCATTAAATACTTCCCCTTATCCAACTACATTTATTGGATAGGTAATAATGAAATATTTTGTTAGAAAACCAATTTTAGTTTGTTTCACAATATTGGTCAGAACTCAACATTTTATCATAGTACCTATGCTTCAAATGCCATTGTTAATTAATATTATATATCTTAAATATAGTAATTGATAATAGTATGTATAAAAACATTTCCTTGGACTGTAAGTTCTTTTCGAGTATTTAAATTGCACTCTAAATCCATATCTTCTCAATATAGAATAAGTACTTCTCTAAGGTATTTATTTTCAATCAAATTTAATCAACACGAATATTTTTAAGTAAAAAAAAATATCTTCTGTTGCAGTATTTAAGAAAAATAATTACTATATTAATTGATTTTATTACATATAAATGTAAAAAATAGAAATCTTTAAAATATTTAACAATTACAATAACATGCGTTTAATAAAAGATGAAATCAACCATACAATAGATGTATTTTGAATACATACATATTACATAATGCATATTATTATCCTATTAAACGTCTGTGGCTTGCGTGTACTAAAACGTGTTTCTTAAGAATGTATTTTAATTTAAATTAAAAACAAATAATATTATGTTGAAGTTTGTTTACAAAAACAAAAATATTTGTTTAAATTTAAATATAAAATAATACATCATAACTCAATCAATATTAATTTTACATCCGGGTTTGAATAGTATAAAAAAATGTATACATTTAGTTTTGATACTTTATCTATTATTATTGAAGTGATATATTATAAAAAAACAATTTAACTGATATCGATGATTATATTTTGGATGCTCAACTTTCAGATGTAATTCATTTTTATGTCGTTTTTCATGTTAAAGTATTTAAGTATGTTTAAAGATGTTGCACATGGTATGCATTATCGCACTTGAATACCACTTTAATAATATCAAAATGTATACATAGCGTCACGGTTGGGTTTGGCTTGTTTTTATAACTCTGTTATCGGTAAAATTGTTGCCTTTCATTGTTTCAGAAAAATCGCCTAACTTTTCACAATATATCGATAAACAATGGAAAAAGTGTGACTTTACAGTTCGATTCATTTACATGTGGCCCAGAGACTGTTCGGCACACGTCATTTTACAACCATTCCCAAGTGATTGTATACAACTGTATTCTATGATTTATTGCTGACACTATAAGAGTGAAAAATATTCCGAGTTTGAGATTACAATGAAATCGATATCCACTGAATATGACGTTTGGTTAAAAAATAAAAACAATTTGACTTTCCTTTATACCTGTCACATACTGCTATAACCGGCTATTGCACCATAGCGATTTAGATATCGTTCAAACAAGGTAGATGTCTGGTTCAGCTGAGACGTATATAAGTGCAAAGCAACTAAAAGTGGTAACCAAATATTTAAATTTTTTAGAGACTCGCTATTGAAACTGGTCGAGACATATGTATTTCAAAGTGGTTCTATTCAGTATAACAGTGCTTATATATATATACACACGTTGAGTGCATCGCAACAAAGCCATATATTTAATGAAAAGGGTGTGATATTGGTAGACGGTCGGCGTAGTTGAAAAAAAAATACGTTGGCAACAACACTATTTATTATGGAGAAGGCGAGAGAACTGAAAAGAAAGACAAATAACAGCAAAAAGGCTATCTCAACGAGCTCCTTTTTTTATTAGGTTCCTTTAAACTATGAATTACACAATAAAAAGGTCTGGAAAATAAGATGCACAGCCGGTAGAAATATTCAATTTGACAATGGTCGGAGGTCGAAAGAGTTTTTTTCTTTAACCAAAGTTTCGAAACAATGATATTAGATTCAAAGACATTTTATACGTCACGTTATGTCTACATGAATATCCATACACAAGGAACACGCACTGTCTATAGCAAAAATGTGATATTAGTTTTTATCTTATAATAGATAGCTTAAAGTTAATTTTCATTAGTTGCACCGTTTTTTTTTAATGATTTTATTCAAATTTAGTTTGTCACTATGAGTTTAAATAATTCAATGCTAATTTTATAATTAATGTACAATACACACTGCCATGCGGCGTCCAGTGAGTTTGGTAGGAAAAATGCATTTGATATAATCGTGTCAGGATGATATATCTGTTTGCTTTGAAAGCTTTGGGTTACGAAAATTACCTCATCCATGTTAACTATGCAGCTTTTACATTTCACGTCGGATTACTACCCTATCGTTATCTTTTGCCACATTCCAATTTATAAACATAATCTTACTTTTCCGGAACCACCTTTTGTTCCTTAAACCAATTTTATTTTATGTCTTATCTTATAAAAAACACAAGTTTCGTTTTAAAATGTTTTTTGGCGTGAATTGCAAAGGAACACTACCATTGAAATAATAAAAGATAAATTATTTTAGTTTTATATACTAGACATTTTGTACATTTTATTCCCTGTGGTAATATAAAAAAATTCAAATATTCATATGTTATTGCCTCTTTTAGTGAATACCAATACTTTTTTTAAAATTATTTATGAGTAAATAAAGACCTCAAGCGTTTATATAAAAAAAAAATTATCACAAGGTTGTTTATTTGTAAGCAAATGTTTATAGGTACTTAATTTTAGTACCTATATGCATCTTTAAAAAATGACCTAACCAACCACATACTTAACTGAGTTATAATTGCCTATGTATTTTATGGACCATTATTATCAATTTTTATTAAACATGTATTGTATTAATATTATAATATCTACAATTTATTATGTATCTTATATTAAAATTTAATTTGTTGAAATAGTTGTTTGATACATCGCTGAAATCAAAGATCTTCTTTAAAACTGGTTTATATTATACTGTTAGGTGTTTCCTAAGACTTGTTATTGACATAAAGTATGTATGTTATATTCGTTTCATATTTTGTATCAAATAAGTTATATTATACTTCATAACGTTTTGTATTAGTTTTAATACCAAATCGTTAGTTTTCATAATATGTATTTTGAATATGTATAAATAAACTTTTGTCTCAAATATTAAGCTCAATTCCAAATTATAAATTAATAATTAGTTTAATGTCAATTAACAGATGGGCTATATATAGATGCATTGATCAATGCATTTCGAAATTTGCAATTAATTGATACAATTAAATCTCTAAGAATACATTTAAGAATATAAACGTAGATATATATTATATACACCAACGTTAACTCCGTAATAAAACTTTTTTACAAAGTTAATTTATTCTCCAGAAATATTGAACACAGGTACCTACACTTGAAAGTGAGAATTTATTCAAAAAAATACGTGAGAAACACAGTAGGTATGGTTGGGATTTTTTCTGTTGTTGAGAAACCATTTTTTTTTATTTCGACCATATATCTTACACAAAAACTTATAAATATTTATTTTAACAAAAAAGTTTATACATTTTTATTTCTGGTGTTTTATGTACCTATTTTCGAAATATTATATTGAACATGTGTCATCTATTTGTCATTAACAACATGGTTTGTAACTTATATAAATTTATTAAAAATAATTTATAATATTTAATTTTTGAGTAGGTAAATCTTTAAATTATATTACATTTTTTTTTAACATGGATATACAATATGTACAATGTACATGTATTTGTAAAATTATCCTAATGCACTAATTGAAAGATTTTATGTTTTTCTTAGATATTTTTATCCAAAAAATTCGTACGAATATAATTTTGTTAGCATTGTTATACATTTAAGGTATTTTATACATAGTTTTGGATAATTTAATTCAATATTATTGCAGAAGTCAGAGAAAAAAAATTCTATTGTAAAATGTTATAATTTCTGTTGATTATTTTGAGCATGGATGAATCTTATAATGCGGGCCGTAATCATTCAACTTGCTGCAATATTGATTGTTACAATATTAAAATTTAAACCAGTTTTCATACATAAATTAACATGAATAAACCTACACTGTATTTCAGCTCTCATATAGACTTGCAGGGAAAGGTTAAAAACATGCCCCAAAAGTTTTAAACGATAATTGTACGTGTCTGTTATTCGTTTGGGGTATTGCGAAGGTTTGATATTGTTTGAATTGGTATGAAAGAATAATGAGTGGATAAATTAGTATACCCGTCTATAGTTTCAGTAGTTAAATACGTGGAAAATGTAATACGTTATTGTGACACTTACAACAAATAAGCGTATTAAATAATGATTAACTAATAGCCTATCTTTATAAAATATAATATTTATTATTATTGTTTTTATGTTAACATATTAGTTTTTTGTTTTTTGATATTTTAATACGACAACGATAATATTTTTAAAAAAAGTACTTCTATGCATTGTTTGTTATTTTTTCTTTTGTTCTAAAATAATTATAGTTTAGTCTTTGTTACAGATAATTTGAAATAATGTATTTGGAACTTTTCAATTGATAAAATTATCATAAATCTCATTTTAAAAGTAATGAAAATTAAAATAATACAACAATATAAATAACGAAAACTTAATACTGATAAAATAAACAAATTAATTATGTATATTTGTAAATGTTACAAAATAAATCATTTAAACTTTTTTATAAATGCTTAATTATATTTTTCAGTGTTAAAAATAAAAACACTTATAACTTAAAGTATTTCGTTTCTTGTAGTAATTTACTACCAGCTCTTTATTTAATCATACATTTTAACTTTAAAATTGTTATGCAAATTGGCATAGCTAGGTTTTCAATCAGTGGTTGGAGTGGGAGGGGGAGGGGAGGCAAATATTTTTTACAAAATAGGAAAACTATTTATGTTACTTGCATGGTTGCTGGTATAAATTATGTTATTGTTATACCTTTTCTAAATAAATGTTCATCTATTATAACTTATAAAATATTGTATAGTCATTAAAAAGGTTAAAAGTAAAATCATGACGTATTTATCAATGGGTTTAATTTTTCAACTTATAAAATCTAATTTTGAACCGTAATGCACATCTACTATACAAATAATTGTTGATATCATAATTGTTTTCAAAATGTAATTATTTAATGAAATAATGTTATTTTAAATAGAAAAATAACTTTTTATGAAAAACAAATATAGTAGATTAATATCTAACATAATTTACGTGGGTTCTTAAATAGGCCTAATTTCTTAAAAAAAGGTTGTAAAAAACTTCTACAGTTTCATTGTAATGGTTTTAGTTTTTGATTAAGTAAAGCAAATTTTAAAATATTCTTTAAACGCTACTACCTATATTGTTTCACTAGATATCGTTCTAGAATTTTGCATAACAGTTCCTCTTTCAGAAGCTATTTATTTTGTAAATGTTATACATTAATTTTTCTAATTTTACATATAATTCTAATAAGTAATGACTATAATAACTAATGACTAGTTATTGAGTAGTTATATGCATCAATTCGTTTGGTAAGTTTTTACCATAGTTAGCTGTAATATAGATCCATAATGTAAATGGTGCATATAAGATGTATAAAAATATTATTCGAGAACGAAAAAAAAGCTCTAAGAATAATTGATGTAAGACGTAAACATTTTTTTTCAACTGTACGTATTTTTTTAATTATAATAAATTATATAGACCATTATATTTAAGACAAGCAATTTTCTCGTGCAACGAAGTACACCCAAACTGAGTTGAACCCACAGCTCAGATAAAGAGCCACTCAAAATATTAGCATTTAACTGAATAACAGTTGTATAAACTATATTCTATAAATACACACGATAAGAACAGCACTGTACCACATTTAATTATGACCATATTGTAATTATATATTATTGGTATTGTCGTGGCTAATCATTGGCGGGATTTTGGCAGACTTTGTAGGATCATAAATCGAATTCCGAAACCACGGTTGAAAGTGCGATGACAGGCCAATACAGCCGAGAAAAGCATAATATTGCAGATGTCGGGCGTATTTATAAAAAAATATAACAATAATACATAAATTCGTTTGATCTATTATTATAATAATAAAATGTTTTTTTTTATCGTGCGTTGTTTGTCCCATTGTCCCATTGTCTACAAAATACATTTAATTTTATTCAAACACCTACAAACGTGTACAATGCATATCGTATTATGCACGCTCAACTCGATCAGTGATGCAGTTTCTATCTCATACAGTACATATTATACATTATTCATAATAATATTATATGTTTTGGTTTTTTCCCTCATCGACTGGTGACTCACTCATCTCTTGTAGTGATAATAATAATTATGATTACGATTATATTGTTTATTATTATTGCTATTTGATATTTTCCTTAAACTATAGGCAAGTATTTAGGGACGGACAAATCAGAATATTATATCTGTGCAATACGTATGTCGAATTTCCAATCGATAGATTTATGGGACGCTGCAGATACGTGAGGTCACTCAATATAGCTGTGAGCTAGTGAGTATACCGCACTGCAGGCGCAAGGTTAATTATTATTGGAGTATGTACAACGTATATTGTACATAATATATTATATTATGTTACCGACAATGTTGATAATTCGGGACACAATTTTACTTCCTAGGACATATTTTCTAAAATTTCCCGAGTTGTTAGCCAATGATTCTAATATGTCGGTTATTACAATACATTACCGTGGTTTAGTAGAAATTTCGTATATTAATGTCATCATAACAAAAGGTATCGTAGGCAATGTTATATAATAATTCGTGTTATAGAATGATTCTATTGTTACGGACTCAAGTATATTTCTAGAAACTATAATATAGGATGATTAGAATGACACCCCTGGGCTATTGCCGAAACAATAACATGACGTTAATTGATTATGATTATTATACAATAATATGGAGGATTTATTAAACGTTGTTAAGAAAGTAGAAGTATCAAGACGTTGTTAGACATAATATACTTACTATAATCAAAGTGCTACTCAAATATTTAATGCAAATTATGATATAGTTATCCGCATTTACGAAAACAACATTCACCTACGAAAATAACAACGAGGGCATTGGCCAAATTGTAGGACCTCTAGTCCAGGAAAAGGAGGACAGAGACACCATTTATAAGGAAGTCATCTGTAGTATATACGCAAAAATACGTACCATAGCTATTGAGTACACAGTACATCCACCTCACATGACTATAGGACTATTACATTCGAGCTTGTGTTTTATTTCAACTGATGGAAATCGTCTAAATTATTTTAATCACTATACCATAATACAATTTAATATTCGGATCGCTGAAAGAGTAGCACGTTTATGTGATTCTTATACATATTGTTATAATCTTCGATGAGATACACCTGCAGATGGAGTCTGGGCTCGTCCCATTCTCACGCCCACGTTTAAACGTATTATTTAATAAAAAAAATACTTAATGTAATAATTAACGATGTATGGCTCATAATATTATGTTCTAAAAATGAGTCAGTGAAAGATAACGCATTCACGTAAAACAAAAATGTATGGAACGGCGGGAATCAGCGAGTGTTGACAGTATCAAATATCAATGGACTACTGGCATTTCCAACATTTAATTGCAAAATGAAATGTTACACTAGTAAGAGTGTGCTTATCAATTATCATGCTAGCTATAAAACTTGTAACTCAAAATTTCGTAGTAGGTACCTATAGTTTTTCTTGTAAAAATACATTTGAATGATAATTAATTTAGTTTGAATAATACAAAAAAATTCCTCTAATTTATCCTATTGATTAAAGAACATCAGCTATTCCCTGTAAAGTATAAATGACCATATTTTTTGAAAATGTTAGTATCTTTCCTACATTGGGCATTATCAAAATTAATGACTTTGAAATAATATAAGATCCTATATAAAAGTATAAAACAAGTAAGTTATAGCGACTTTTTTTTTAATATCTCTTATGCAGGTAATTCATTTCTTCAATATTCTTTTAATGTGTACCTACAATTTGTTTCTAAGCAATAAAATGAGTCTTTTAAGACGTGTGTAAAAATAAACAATTAGGTTATGGTTTCAAATTTGGTGAGTAAATTATTCCCCTAGGTTTTTACCCAGTCACGCCACTCACACGTATTATAATATTATTTATATTGTTACATTTACCACGTGTAGCAAATGCAGGCGTGACGTATAATTTTATTAAAAACAATAATAATATATTACACTGCATATAAATATAAGCAACAAACCAGCGCAGCGAATATATTTTTCAACAAGTTTCAACTGCTTAAAATAACAGGTCCTACCAAACTCACGAACCGTAGCTGTATTTCATTAAAAACATTAACTTTGCCTTTTTTCAAACATCGGTTTTAACTAACCAAAAATACTCTTGGCCATTAAAACATTATAATTTACCTACAGCTAATAATTCCTTAAACTGAATAAGTATGTGTTTAAAAATTTTTTTTCAAAATTCCGGCGACTGTTAGTACGAGAACACGATGAATTGTGTAAATAGCGTCTTGGTGGCGTCGAGTTTTGAACTATTTATATAGACTTATATGCATGATAAATTTATTATAAACTATTATGAATTAGAAATATTTTGTTATAATATGAAAAAAAAAACCATTGAAATTTATTACTAGGTAGTGATAAATAAGTACACAAAAAAATTAACTTGTGAATAGCCATATCTTAGCATCATGAAACATGACTTAAGTCTGTCTAATTTATAGATTGAATATTATCTTGGAAACTGTTTGCATGCATCTATAGAAGACTTATTACATTTCCATAATTTCTGAATGACCTCCGAGAGTTAAGCACGGAACCCGTTTCCGCCTATATGTACCGTTATAGTTCCGCTGTGAGCGAATGATTTGCCACACACTTTGCACGAGTACGGTTTTTCACCCGTGTGTTTTCGTCTGTGAATCGTCAAACCTCCGATATTGGCGGAACTCTGATCACAGATGACGTACGGGTAAGGCTTCTCCCGTGTGTGCGTCCTGATGTGTGCCATCAAAGTACCACTGTGAGTGAAACATATTTCACACACGTCACACGGGTACGGTTTTTCGCCCATGTGTGTCCTCCGGTTCACCGTCAAATGGTCGCTTTCAGTGATTGGTGAATGGCTTTTCACAGATATCACACAGTTACCGTTTCTCGCCAGCTTGCATCCTCCTGTGTACCATAAAAGCGCCACTGTGAGTGAACGATTTGTTGCACACGTCACACGAATGTGGTTTTTTGCCCCTGTGTATTCGTCAGTGAATTTTCAAACCTCCGTTATTGGCGAAACTCTGATCACAGATGTCGCACGGGTAAGAATTCTCGCATGTGTGCGTCCTGCTGTGTACCATCAAATCACCACTGCGAGTGAACCATTTTTCGCATACGTCACACGGGTTCGGGTTCTCGCCCATTTGCGTCCTCCAATGCACCGTGGTGGCTTTCGGTGAATGACTCTTCACAGATATCACACAGGTACCGTTTCTCGCCAGTGTGCGTTCTTTGGTGGGACGTCAATGTGTCACTGTGAGTGAACGATTTATTGCACACGTCGCACGGATACAGTTTATCGCCGGTATGTGTCCGTAAAATTACCGTTTCGATTTCCTTCAGTGGTGAACGACTGGTCGCACACGTCACTCGGGTACGGTTTCTTACCCGTGGGCGTCCTCCGATGTGTCAATAAAGCGCCACTTTGAGTGAACCATTTGTCATATACTTCACACGGGTATGGTTTTACGGCTGTGTGTGTCCGCTATGTTTCTTCAAATTATTGCTTTGATCGACAAACTTGACGCAAACTTCGAACCGGTGCAATACTGTGCTTTGGCAACGCGCGTTCTTTGGCTACAGGTTGGATTGTTCATACTAGTATATGATTTTAATCACATAGCTAACTTCGACGTCGTCTCACGGAAATTAACGAGTGTTTAGGTTAACTAAATATTCGATTACAAACTCTGACTTTATTGCCTTATACTCTTATGTATAAACAACAAATTAGAAAGAGTTTGTTTTTTCGTACAAAAATGTGGTTACTATAGACCATTAGAGTATTAGGATAACGATTTATTGACAACGTCAGAGTTTCTAGCCAGTATAAGGTACCTAGTTGTTGTTTTATCGATAAATTGAATAAAACTCAAAATTGAATAAGGACTCAGAAAAATTGATAAGCTATTTGTATGAACATGCCTGAGGTATATAGGATTTGGGTAGCTGTCATTATCAAATGATATATTTATAATGTTATGTTCGTTCATAATAATAAACTATTGTAGAGACCTGAATAAAATACAAAATCTATAATACAGTGCATATACAATATTATACTATCGTTTAGATTTCGGAAGACTTGGCTTATGTCTTGTATACCTATAATATATCATGATCTCGATGACCTCTTTGGATTTCACCTTAAAAATATATAATATTTTATATAATAACAGAGTATATTAATTGAGATTAATTCATCACGATCGCGTTGAGTCAGTTATACGAATTCAAGGCATACAAGTTCAAAACTATGAGTGAAAGTGGGGCAACCAAATAAAATAGTGTCCACGAACGTGGTTTCATTATTTTGTTGTTCGATAATTTGTTTTGTTATATTCATAATTATTGTCATTATCATCGTTAGTCTTGCATATCAGATTATATGTTTCAGTTCCTATTATTATATAGTAAGTTCTTTATCAAAGTAAAACGTGGGGTTAAGAAAACATACTAATCAAGCACAGACAACTACTAGGTACTTTACATTATACTCAATGTAGAAATTCGCTAGACTTAACCGGTGTGAAAAATAATGCACCGGGATGTTTGGACCATATCAGTTACATTAATTCGGTGCGGAATAATGTGGGCTAATTTTAAACCGGTTTAGTCTAGCGAATTTCTACAATGATTATTCCTTTAGACCTCTTGTGCTTGTACAACTACAATACACCTCAACTGCACATTATAGTAAACATATTAATTATTTAAGTTATATATGTATAATTAACTTTTCGTAATAATAATTTTGATTAGGACCTTGGTCCAATTACAATTTCATTTAAATAGGTGTGATTTTCTTGGACGAATGACACACTGCAGTCTGCAGCAGACGGGTTTGAATCTGGATTTATTTATATTATTATGTCAGAATTCTAAATTATATTAGACGTGGATCAAATTTCTATATGATAAGGTTAATATAAATCCCAGCAAATACACTCCACCAAACCTCATGTAAAAAAACTTGAAGTATAAAAAAACGGCTCTAAAAGTTGTAATATAATTTTATAGCTAAGTCTTTGAAATATAGATATGATTTATGTTAAAATAGTCTGCTAAATATTGAACTTAGCTTAAATCATACTTTTAAAATTTATATATTGTGATAATATCGTGATTGAAAGTGAATGTGTGTTCGAGAATGACGTGGTGGGGACAAACACAGTGACGAAATCATAGATATTAAAGAACATAATATCTATGGTGACAATATTAAAGAGACTATTTAATTTTGTAAGCATTTGAAGTTCAAATGTTGAAAAAATTCATCAAAATCACGAATACGTTCAAATTGTTGTGTAGTTAAAAATGTATTAAATCAAGAAGAAGAAACAGATTTACAGTACCGACTAGACACGAGTTTCTAGGGAAAGCCGAGTAAGCCTACTAGTCGGCACGATTAGCGCTCGACGTAATTTTGTAGACGACTACTATTTCCCAAGAGGAGTTCATCTCGAGAGAGTTTTGTCTTTCTGTTTTTAGATCAATTTTATCCACCCGCTCTAAACAAACCACTAATCAATGTACCTCACTTCTTGGGTAACAAACTTGTCGGTCTATAATATACCACCTATAAATAAATAACAACATGAATAACATATGGTGACCGTATTTCTTGACGTTTAAAAAGCATTTGACCGTGTACATATCACGCTGGCTTACTATATAAACCCTATCTTCTGGACACTCCTGAATTTCTACTGAACCTGATCAATTCATTTCTAACGGGTCGCACCTTTGGACTTGGAACTGCCTGAGATAATAATTAGGGACATCAGTAAGTCGTCTTTGTGCATTGCTAGTACATTATCTATAGATTTACGGGGTTATATGGTAGACATGTAGAGTAGTTTTTCATTTACATAAAACCTCTGGGGCGTACTAGTGATGTTAGTGATGAGAGGGTCGAATATAGTGGTTGGATTTGATATTGGTGCTTTGGAGTTTAAATTTGGCCTGTCTGTGTGTAGTGCACCCGTATGCACGTCGTAAATCTCCGTTTTGGTCGTTGGGGCTGGTTGACCACTGGGAGTGACTTAGACAAGTGAGTGTTGTACCATCTACAGGGTGGTTGTATTATATACTTATATAAGTGCGATTTTCCATTGGTTGATCACCTTGTTGTTGATGTAGAATCGTTTGGTAGATTATTGGTTGTATTGGATCTGCATGAGTCTATCCCTTGATGAATTTACATTACATTAAACTTGGTTTTGGTGTTGTACTTGTCAACAAACCTTAAACGTAAAATTCAAAATTTTCTTTTTAAGATATATAAATTCTATATTATTAATTATTTTATTAAATTTGTAATTATAGTATGTTATACATAGTATATAAAGAGCTAAATACAAGGACAATAAATTATATTGAATCAAGATAAAAATAATATAACTATCGCAAAAAATAATTAAATATTATTTTTATATGAATACAATTTTTCTCATTTGGCGATCACGTGATAAATTAAGTACTTTTATGATATAAATATATTTTATTTTTTGTGAGAAAATATTATAATTATATACGAGTTAAATAAACGGTTGCTCACACTTAACGAGTGAGTACATTAAAGGGTAATGTGTGGTCTACATTTTTTCACTTCCTTCGTACTATATTACTTTATATTATGAACTATTTTAATTAACCACTCGAATATAATGCACAGGGTGTTTCAGATAGTTTCGTACAAACTTGATCTGAAGCCAGTGAGTGGAATGGAAAAGCTATTTTGCATTTTGTGAATGTGGGTTTATTAAGAGCACTTACGATATCTATCTTATTATATTTTAAGCATATTGCAATTATTATACACCAACCACATTGTACCTCAAAACCCCTAATTTAATAATATGTCACTCGTTTTTTTGAAAATTCCAGGTACTGGCGTCTTGGCAGTAATATAGTTGGCATATTAATCTGGCGATTCTCAAAAGTAATGATTAAACGCCAGCGTGTGGCGTATGAAATCGAAAATTAAGATTTTTTTGGGTGGTGGGGAGGATACATTTTGTAGGCATTAATAAAATAATATATAATGTATATAAAATATAAATACTATAACTGAAATTCTACTTCAATAACAAGATGGATTTATCAAATATTGTTGTACCTATAATAGTGTCGATGGAAAACCATTTGAATAGTAGATGAAATATCGGCTTAGTTTAAACTTTTCTCATTAATTATGTAGCCTACTCTCGAAATATCTTCAGTAATGCATACTGTACTTACTGTAATACCATATTCACGTTTAGTGAATTTTATTATTCAGATAAATGTTGAGTATTAACCTATTCATCATTAATTACATGATTATCCATTAAGAGTTAAAATATTATATTTTATTCTGTGCTCATTATAAAATAGTGTTCCAGTTTGTAATAATAAGCACATAAACTATTTTATCGGACACGACTACACGAGTCATAACATATGAATAAACATAGAAGACATCGGTTCAAAATATTAAAATTACTCACCAATCACCAAATTTTAATTGTAAATATTTAATATACTGTATATCTACTATACATTTTAATTTGATAAAAATAAACCAATAAAATAAGTAATATAATAAAAAATTAAAAAATACATTTAGATATTGTTTATGGAGACAAATTTTAATCACAACCACGTTGATCAGCGAAAAAATTATTTATTTATAATAAATTAATAAGTTATGTTTGTCCCTATACCCTTATACAATATAGTACCTAGCATAGTATAATGAAAAAATGCATATATGTATAATATAACTTTCATATTTAGTGACCTGAAAATAATTTTTTTTTTTAAACTGTGGGTATATATAAATTCAATAGATTGACGAGTTTTGTGCTTGGCATTAGAAATAGTCAATAGCAGTACCAGGTGTTCATAGTGATACGCTACACTTATTTTCTGTGAATTCTTTTTTTTATAATAATATTTAAAATTGTTTATTGCACAGTTTTTTTCCAGGAATGTATTAAATGTCCCCTGTTTTAGATTATGAGTCGAGCAATGTATATATTGATCTTACGATGAGTGTTTTTAGATTCTGAGTGGAACGATGAATGTATTGATTTTACAATGATGTGTGTTTTTTTTTTATTTTTTTATTTATTTATTTTTTTTTGTGTCTGTATACACGATAAGTAATCCAAATAATGCTACGATTTTCAACTTCAGTATCTTATTCGATCAGAAAGTGAATATCGTTGGTGCGTTGGGGAGATCAAAATTTAAATTTCCCAGTAGTTTTCAAAAGCGCCGGGAAAAACAAAAGAAAAATTAAGGAAAAACGGGAATTTTTACGCAAAATCTGTTTTCGAGAAAATCGATATTGGTTTTTGGTGTAACTTTAAAACAAATGACCGTAGATACATGAAATTTTCAATGGTTGTTTACATTTACGATAAAATTTTCAAAATATTTTGATTTATTTTTGAACTGTTTAGAGACATTTTCATTTTCCATTTTTTTTTTTAGTTTTTTTTCTTTAAAAATATCAATAAAATTGTATTTGTTGGATAAAAAAGCTTGAAAATTTAATAGAAGGCTCTAGTATATTGTTTCAAAGGCAGATGAAAAATATTAAAAATCGTTAGTCACAGTTTTTTTTTATAAGCATTCAAAGTTCAAAAAATGACAAAATATGGAAAAATCACGAAAATTTGCAAATTATTTCGAGTTAGAAATTCATAAAAATTTTTCTTTTTAAATCTAAGATATGAAAATGTAATACAAGATTCCTTATAAGATTATCTACCTTTATCAAACAAAAAATATCTATAAGAAAGTCAAATTAAATTTTTATGATCTTTTGAAATTTAAATTTTTACAACATTTGGAGTACCAAATAAAATTCCGGGGCCCACAGGGCGCGGGTTGTCGGTGCCTGGTCTAAATGTATGGCTGTATTCAGTTCAGTTCAGTCTTCAGTGACTGCAGCTAGTCTGCTATACCTAAACGCGTAGCTAGTGTACACTGTACAGCTGAAAGAATTCTTAGGTCTTGTCGAATAATTTGTAAAAACTTGAATAAATATAGGTAGGTATGTATATAAAAATAATATTATTATTTGAGTTAAATATCTATACATTTGACACAAACTAAATTAAGACGCACGTGCGCATACTTTAATGGTCATTTGTCACGTGGATTTTTTGAAAAAATACAAGTAAGTTTTTTCAAATTACTTAAAAACGGGGGCGTCATTTTTTTGTTTGTGCCAAAATGTTTGCATGCCATTCAGATCATTACCAGGCCACATAGAAAATATTTTTTTTTTTTTTGGTGAAGGGGGGTTAAGCGAGGACAAAAACTGTAGAATATTTATATAATTTATTTAATATGTAATTTATATTAGTATGAAAATATCCCAATATTATTGCTATTTTTGACGAACTATATGTAGGTATTTTTGAAATGTATTTATTTTATATTGTGGATACCAGTGAACAATGGTATTTACATTTGGTAAATTAATGTATGGGTATAAATCACCTTTATAATAAAATATCTAACTGAACCTAACCTACACATTTTTCTCCCTGCATACTCAAAATATATAATATAGCTAGCTTAATAAAACCAGAAATGTATTTTATGGGTACTCTTCTTCACAATGTTTGTGTTATAATTGTATCAATTTTAATATTGTGGGACCACAAAACCACATCATACATTCTTGGAAATTAAACATTAGTACAATACATTTTTTTTTAATACTGAAAAAATATAAAATATATAATATAAAATACTTAGGTATATCAGCGTTTATATTTATTGTTGGCAGGCCAAACAAGGCGTTTTAAAAAAAAAGTTGGTGCAAATGTACATCCTGCACCCCCTCAAATGGCATTGACTATACATGAATACTTGTATTTGAATACCTTACAAAACTGGCTATTTTATTAATTGACAAGGACTATTAAGAATTAATAACAATTATGTTTCTGTAAAAGTAATTTGTTTTAGGAAGTTTAAAAATGAAAGTCTAATTTCTTTTCCGAATTACCGTTTAAATACCGTTAAATTAAATAAATATCAAAAAATATATTATTATATATTTTATACAAGGATTGTTTAGTGTCCTATATGCCCCTATGGCCTTTTACCACTTGCGCGTTAAAAGTTGAAAATGTCCAACTTCACAAGTCGCTGAAAAGTACTCGACGGCTGGTGGAACCATCGGCGAATTTTGTGGTCAAACTAAGCTGATTGACAGCTTCTAACTTGCGGCTGACGACCTGCAGCCAAGTGTGAGTGTGACTAGGGAATACGCATATGACCGATTTCGGACTTAGAATAACTATGTATAAGGCGTGTCAACTACTGCAGACTGTGATGATTTTATCCAATTTATTAGGTAATAGTAATAAGTAGTTGAGTGTTTACTATTTGCAATTTGTATGTAAAGTAAAATTTATTATTTAGTATCTATATAGTTTAAAACGTGCATCTCAAATCTCAATTTAAAATATAGATATAGTTAACTGCTGGTGAGAATAATTGTACCATACCGACCAGGTGCAGATCTAGAACTGAAAAGGGAAAGGGGGGCTAGACAAAAAAAATTACTTCAAGTATATAAAAGTATAGGCATTAAGTTTAAGTTTTTATAGTGAATAAAATATTCATCATGCATGCATATTACAAAATAAAAATAATAACAAACTTTAATACCAAAATTACTTTTTATTACATGTACCTATTATATAAATAAGTAGACAAGTTTGAAATATTTTTAAGTACCTAAGGCCTAAGAGCTTTAGCACCCATACCGGGCCCATAGCCTCCCCCCTTAATATCCGTGCGAGACACCGACCGTTGGAATATAATCTATACAATAGCAGTTTAGTGCCTTTAGTCAGTACCTATTGCGAATTGAAAGCTTATCAATTATCAGGCCGGCGGGGGGTCGATCTGTAACGGGGAACATGTAAAATAACATATAAATGATACACAGCGTCCAAGGCAGCCCGCGGACATTTTTCTCGGGGGGGGGGGGGGCAGCTAAAAAATAATACACTTACCATAAATTCTGATTTTTATATCACATCGTAAAAAAATTTACAATTTATTGTGGCACCTTATCAGTTATCAGTCCTCCTTATCGCCCTTTAAGACTGCTATATAAAATGTAAATAAATGCAATAAAATGCTATACAAATTAGGTATTATCAAAATGATGAGGGGTGGGCGTGGCCCTCCCTCCCCCCTCCTGCGGGCGGTCTTGACAGCGTCACTGTTACATCTTATAACTTTCAATCGCCAATAATTATTAAGTATTGTACTAAATTGTGTAAATAGTATGTCATTACTCATTATTAAACTGAAATTATAGCTCGTACCTACTTCGTATACCTATTTACTGGTTATCACTATAATGACAACACCATGAGGTAATAATTACATCAATTACATTTATAATAATAAATATAGAAAAATATAGAAAATGATAGTAAACTTAAAATTTTACAAATTATTTGTATGCATATTTTTTGAGAATGTTTAATGAAAGAATAAAAGTCTGAGGCACTTTCATATATTAATTATACCTATAATTTAGCTCTACCTAGGTATTATTATTTATTTTATTTCAAATAGAAATTACTAATTACACCAATGGTAATACGCGCATCTTTAATATACGTGTGAATTAAACGTTGTTTTAGCTAATTCTTTTTTTACTTAGTTAAATGTATGTGTCTTCAATTAAAATGAACAGGTTAATTATATTTGGTATTATAGGTTGATGCCTTGATGGTATATGGTTATTGGTTATTTACATACATAATATTATTATATATATATATTAATTAAACTTACCTATTTAATATAACTAATTGCTATCTGAAGGATTACAACTTGCCACTAAAATTTTTTTCTGAAATCCCTCGTTAATAATTTTTCATAAATAATTTATGGATTGCAAGTCATAACTTATTATAATTTATAATACTAAAGATACCAGGTAGTTCATACCTACAAAATATAAATGTATATAGTATAATATAATAATATAATACTGTCCTAATAATATTTGGTTATTTTCATAATAATTGTTTATTTTTTAATAGAGTTTCAAATTTAATTTAATATAATACGTATTATATTTTTCATTTCTCAACTTTAGTGTTGATGCTAATAAATAATTTATTCCTTTTGCATTACATTGATTTTTCTGTCATCTTAAAGGGAAATGCGTTTTATTTAATTGACCATTCTCCATTAAGCTGCTTATCAAATCATTAATAGTATACATTTTTGTTTTATTGATATAGAATATAGCTAGTATTATCTGAAATAAACTATAACATTTATATTTATGTTTCTGTGTAAAGATAAAAGTATGTCAATGTTTGTTCCATGTAGGTATGTATGTTTATATTTATATGCAAAGTATCCCGTAATAATGATTAAAAATCATGAGATTAATGAAAATAAAATGAAAGAAGGTCAAAATTTTCAGAAAATGAAACTCTAAAAAACGGCTATCTTCAATTGTTTCAAAAATAAAATTATTAAACTTTTTTACCAAAAAAGTAAATAAAATTAAAAAATAAAATATATCTATTCCTTGTCTCCGTAATTCTAATAAAAAAAACAGATTTAGTGATAAATGTATTATCTCAGGAGATATATTAATGGGTAAATATTGACAGGACACCATGTATAATAAAAGTGTTCCTTTAAAAATATAGCCAAACAATTATATACCTACATTTGTTTAGTTTTATTTTTAAAGGAGCACTTTTTTTGCAATTATTAGTGGGTTTTTGTGCATAGAAGATAAAAAGCATGCTATGCAATATATGATTTGCGAGTATATCTACTACTATTAGGTACAGCTTCTACTATCCGATAATTCTCACATAAAATAGAAATACGACATGAAAAAAAAAATACCATAAAGAGACCATTTTATATTTTCGATAGAAGATTTTGATATAAATGATAGTTACTTGTAAATATTTTATTTTAAAAAAAAAATCACAATATATTGGTTAGAAGACTGTGAAAATAAAGAATTTGCTTTATATCTTAATACTTTCTTAATAATTTATTAATCATTTATTGTTGTTATAAGGTGAAATATTGAAATGGGTATTTTATATATTATATTAATAATATTTGCCTACTTCTATTGGTTTTAACGAATTATTTGATTAATATATTGTATATTATTAATTATTATAATATTATCGTATATTAATCAAAATATAAAAATGATATTAATATTTTCAATATTGTGGCCTGTGGGTACGTTGGTATCTACTTTATTATAAAAATAACAATAACAAATAACAATACCTAACAATAATAATAACAAAAACATTATCAATAACATTAACAATAACAATAATAACCATGACAAAATTGACAACTGAGTGTTCGTAAAAGTAAAATGAATAAGAAAAACTTCGAAATGCTTTTTCTTTCTAAAAGAGTGGAAAGTAGAAATAAAAAAAATTTAAAACACTTGACAGCGATAAAACTATTTTATGAGCTAAACAAACATTTTCACCCATGCTATTTCTAGTGATAAGAACATCGTAAAATCTAACTTTGTGTTGAAATTTGGTGCATGAAAGGAACAATATCAAAAAATTCGTGTAGATAAGTGACTTTTGTAATATTCATTTTGTCATATACAATGTACGTTAACGTTTCTAAATGTTGTTTGTACCTTGAACATTTTGTTTTAATTTATTTTTCCCAATAGACTCAAAAAACTAAACCAAAAAACATTCATAAAAATGTAATAGCTATGATTGTCGTATATACAATATACAATATACATTACCAAAGACGTAAAACAACATCATTCTTTTGAAATAAAATAAAATATTTTTTTCAGCATTTTTAACATTTTTAATTTTAATCACGAATTCAGCACACTTACAAATAAATTAAATTAAACAATATAGAAAGAAAAAACTGTATTTTTAAAATGTTATCTAAGAAATAAATAATAATCGTATTTATGATATATGTTAATTATTAACATATTTTTTTGTACCTAGATATAAATTAAGTTAAAATTTAGTTAAAATTTTATTTTCTAGACCTGTTCTTGATGTAAAAATATGATGAAGCCCGTAGTCCGTACAATATATCTTGCCACAAAGCAACTCTGCAATTTAATCTTCACTATTGCAGGTTTTGAAAAGCTTCTTTCATGAGAAAGCCTATAGTAACACCGGTATTGAAACAATAATTTTAATACTATTACGACATTGAAAAAATGTAGATTGTCTATAAAATCCTGAACAATTTCGTAAAATCTTAGTAATTATATAAAAATTTAAGATTCAAAATTAAACACGGTAAAAATAAACAGTAGTAGTAAATCTTTCAGGGGAGGCGAGACAGCCCTTCTTGTCACTGCCGTGCGCACGCCTTTGCCTATATATACATATAACAATAATCAGTTCAATTGTTTTTTTAAACGGGTTATATATATAATTGTTTTATAAATGTTAAATGAAGGTAATCATATAATATAGTATATTACATTTTAGATAACTTTATTGCTTGAGAACAGTTTGATAGTTCCATATAAAATACAAATATTTCGATTTATTTTTTGAGACCAGATAGATGTCGCTCCTCAAATAACATGAAAATACGCGAGTGGTATCCCAAAGTCGGCAGTCTGTCGCCACCGTCCTTACTAAAAAGCCGGAAAACGTTCATTGTACCGCTTGTAATAATAACGGTATGTGTAAATATTTTTTTTGTAAAATGTAAACTTTATACCATTTAAGTTCTTCTTGAGTTGTTTAGTTCAAGTGAATAAGGTTGGTAAATTAATTTTATTAATTTTTATTATCAATAAAAATAGATTTACCACACAGTTTTAGTTATATTAATCGGTATTATATAAAGGAAATTATAGTGTGCTTACTTAAATACATCAGTAAATTAAAATATTCTTTAATGTATTATAACCGTTTTACTATAATGACTAAAATTAACACAATTAGTTGATGATTTTATAAAAACTTTTATGTAAATTGTAATGAATTTCCCGAAATTTTTTAAATTATTTATCTATAGCCTACGATTTGTCATAAAAACATAAATTATGTAGTATAAAATAATAAATTATTTATATTGTTGTTAATTTTTATTTGTCTTAAAATTAAAAAAAAAATAGACTTACAGCTTACATTAGTACTTGTCTTATATTTATTTTTGAAAATAAACACGTGTATGCATTCCACGTAAATTTTTCAACATTTAATGGAGTGATAGATAGGCGTAGCGTAATAAATTGCTGCGGAGGCTCTTCACGCGGATGAAAAATTTTTAATCTATAGATTAAAATCATATTATAAAATAAAACGAGAAACAAAATCAACGATTGCTATATAAATTATTCGTGGAACTCAAATTAATATAAAATACTAATATAAATAATCAGAAAAATTTAAAATCATTAAAATTAATACAAAATAACATTTTAAAAATTTCTAGTCAATAGATATATAAAAGATTTGTAGAACTTTTTTTTATTTAAGATTTTAATGGTTACACACTTACACATCAAATGTATTCTTAATTTATTCCACTAAAATCGTATTAATAATATTAACACATTTATTTTACAATAAATAGGACGACTTGCTTTATCATGATATATATTCATAATAAATAAATATATATATACAAGTATAAAATGTATGTATATCATTTATAAATATATAAACAATGCGTGTGTGTGTTTGTGAAGAATTATCGAAATTTATTATTTTAATTGAGTTTGGTAATGGAATTTATACTACTGCCGTACTGAATTATACCACTTAACATTGGTAAATAATTGTAAGGACACTGTTGACTATTTATATATAATTTAACTATCATTCAGATTTATATTAATGTTCTAACTATTTTTAAAAACTCATTATTTTGTATATATATTTAAATATTTAGTGAAATTTTATTAAAATGTGTGAGATATATAGGTGTTGTATGTATTTATAATTAAGATGATAAAATGTTTTTTTGTTATCTTTTTGTACTTAATCATAATTTATAAGAAGAACGATATCTGTGCTTAAGCGTTGGTGATGTTTTAAATTTTTTCGATATTTTAATTTTCAAACAAGAACTTCGTATGTGATATTATTTCAAATGTAGTGAAATATTTTCTTAAAATTATTTTTAAACTATATTTTTTCATAAATTAGGTAATTGCTTAAATTAAAGTTACATTGATTGCACTTAAATTATGGATTTCAATACAAATATATGATTTAAATTTCGCATCATTTTGTGTAACTATATAAACTTATTGCCCATTGTTGTCTTTGTCAAGTTTTTAAAATTCTAATTTGGGTATATAATATTTACTCAATAAAAGTACCTATATTATCATAAACATAAACCTATTACGCAGTGGTATATTCACTAATAATTATTTTAATAACAAACTATTTCATATCATGTATAAAATTATACCTACTTCCGGAAAATGTGTAATATTTTATATTTTTATATAGATTTTATTTTCTGTCCCAAATGCACACATCTATTTCTCATTTTTTTTCATAATTTAACGTGATTGGTTTGAAAATAGAAAATATAACTAAAAATAGGAAGTATTTGAAAACTAGTATTTTGACATTAAATAATAAATACAGTACTTTGAGAATGTATTTAAAATATTTTGTCCAGGTGCTTTTTTCAAAAGTATTTAAGTAGGTACTTAAAAAGTATTCAAATACTTTTACACAAGTAGGTACTTTACAAGACTGTCAGATTATGATAATGATGAGTGAACATCTTGTGATGGACATAGTTTCTGCCAGCTATTTGATAACAAGTTAAATACCTAGTAGTATTTATTATAAAAATAATATTGTGTTAATTATATATTTTGCTATTTCAAAATACGCTTAATTACCATGCATATTCATTGATTAACATCATATATTTGTGTTTTTATTGAAATGTTGAATTGGTTTATAGTTAAAATAATATGCTACTAATATCCTGCTCATATTTTAGTAAATTATGATTACATTTTTGTGGATTTTGATTAGGATACAATATTTGATTTTTTTTTAAAATTATTTAGATGGTAAATATGTTTCAAAATATTTGTATATTAAATATATAATTGATCAATAATTAAATTTACAAGTAGCATTAGATATGTATAAGTTACAGAGTTCAAAATATTTTTCAAATAATATTATATAACTGATATAAGTTCGAATACCCATAGTATATTGAGTTCCAATCATAATTGTCATTGCATTATAATGGTTGGATTGTTTACAAATTTAAAAAAAACCTATCCAAGTGAATTCTCTAAAATATTATTCCTGTGAAAATCAATCCTCAGAGAAATTGATTAAATCTAGGATTTAACCATAACCTCTTCCTCATGTTTCTGGTAGAAAATTGGAACAAGTTTGTACTTAAAGTGGTCAAAAGTAAAATTTCCCAGTAATTTTGAGTTTAAAGGTCAATTTTTTTACAAATTTTGTCTTAATCATGAAAATATTAAAATTATTTTGTAGCTAAAATGTCTTAAAATTTTCAATATAAGCTTGATAATTGAATACAATGTTATTTATAAGATGGTTTTACTGTTTTCTAAAACTATCAAAAATACATATGCATAATTTTTTTTATTTTCTTCATTTGAAGTTAAATTTGTGTTCAACGATAAAACATAGTATACGAAATATGATTTTGAGCGTAGGTAGCGAGTTCTTTATCTATTTTTAACGATAGTTTATATTTTATTTTATATTATATAACATATACATAACAAATATTACTATTACCTAGTGGTTAGCAGTTTCTTAATTTGTTAGATTTAACTAATATTTGTCAAAAACACTTCATACATCTTATAAGTTAGTACCGGGGCATACAGTAGGTCCATAGAAAAGTGTAAATAGGTTCATGATATAAATAGCTTAAACTTATGGTACAATTAAACATTAATATATTGAAAATTTCATTGTGTATAGAAAATAATATTAAACCTACGTATTGACAAAAACTTTCAAGTTTTTACGATTTATATTTTTTGATCTAGGTATTAACTACTTTTAAAATAATTAAAATAGTCGGAGTAAAAATCGTTAACTTCAAAAGTGTATAAAAAAATAAAAATCTATATCTACGATATTTATTAATTATTTTTAAGGACTATTTATGTGAAACATATTTACTAATTTTTCGAAGTTTTCTATAAAAAAAAAAAAAAAACATTTAAACATTAATGTTATATACTATTAAACCGAAAAATAACTAAAAAAAAAAGAACATTTCAAATATACGTATCTACAGGGTGTAAGATTTACGTGTAAATCATACACAAATCTGTCATATCTTTCTGTTTCACCCTGTATATCTCAAAAATATTATCTCGGAAATATACTAATATAAATAATCTACACGATTATTCCATTCTGAAAAAAAAAATTCGTTGTGGAGGCGTTTCCCCGCTGTTTTATGTTAGTTTTTCTCAATTATTAATAATTAGGTAATACAAATTTGTATAGAAAGAAATATACTCTCAGATTGAAAAAAATGTATAGGTCTTCAATTTGTTACAAGCATGGTTAGGTTAGGTTAGGTTAGGTTAGGTATAAAAAAATATGGATTAAATGTCCAGGTACATTATATTATACCTATCTGAGACATTTAAAACGTAAACTTGGTTATTTTCTGTTTTCATAATTTTTATTACTTTGATTTCAATGAAAATTTGCCTTCCTCATTTATCATCCAATAAATAATGTTCGAATTAATTAAGTTGTAATTACCATGGTTGTCTTTAGGGTAATTTCGAATGTTTATAACCTGTAATTAATATTTAAAATATTTGAAAAATGTGAATTTATTTGCGTGTTTCTAATTATTTAGTGGAGAGGTTACTTAGTTACCCTACCGCTTAATTTTGGTTAATAGTTAATACATCTGATATTCCTTCTAATAACAACCTAAAAATGATCCTAATTCCTTATATTCGTGTTATGTATTTTAAGTGACACTAGAATACTGTTGTATACTAAGTCCCAGACTATGAAACAATAATGGGTAAAATGGGTTATAACTTTATAAGTAAGAAGTGATACAAAACATAAACATTCTTTGAATTTTGAAATTCTTTGAAATTTGTACTTATAAAAAGAAATAAAATTTTCTACTTTCAGATATTATTCTTGAAATAAAGCCGCAATGATGATTTTAATAATTTGAGCTATCAAAACTATTTACTGAAGTTATGGCAGAGGATTTATTTTTCATATATCCTTTTTCAAAGAATACGCATCTAAAAGTTTTGGTTGAGTGTAAAGTACGACTCAGTTTAGGTTAAATTTAGGTGTTGTTGGCAAAACTTGACTTTGTGTTTGAGAATTATGTGAGTAATCTCATGTTATGTTGATATACATTTACTTGATCTTAATTACGAGTATATGAAAAAACATAAACCCTATTATTATTTTGGGTTAATGTTTATCAAGAATCGACGTAAATCTGCCTGGAATAATATAATCTACGGCGTTAGCCGTTAAATAAGCAATAAATATTATTGTTTAGGTCCTTTTTGTCGTACTAGAATTTATAGCTAAAATATATTTTATTACATTTCGGGTGCCCCAATCCCTTAAGTAATAGCCAATATAGGCAATACATAAGATTTATAGAGTTTAACTTGTCAAAGATTTGAACGCTTTTCGAATATAATAGGTCATAATTGTTCTTAAATATTTAGTTTATGAGTTTATGTATTTTTCATATCTATTATTAGTGATTTAGAATAGAATATTTTTTGTTGTTTATTGATAACAGATTATATACTGAACACATTTAATATAGTCGAAAAATGAAATAATATAATACTAAAATTTTCTTTAAAAATATGTCTATATTTAATTCTATAATAATATACTAGCTAACCCCGTGCACTTCGCAGCTCCTAAAAAATGACAACCCTTTAAAAAAATTGTGATTGTTCAAATCCTTTTGGATGTAACTCGCAGCAGTAAGTGCAATTCAGCCACCCTGGTAGGCAATCTGACTACGTTGGATCGCGGAAAAAGTGGGACAGCATATCAAATAGATATGTATATCTAATATATAAAAATGTCGTGTCACAGTGTTTGTTATTCAGCTCCTTCGAAACGGCTTGACTGAAACTAAATAATGTTTCAATTATTATTTATATTTATTATAAATTACAATAACATATATATATATATATATATATATATATATATATTAAGGTTATTGTATCTACAACGTGCATCCACGCGATTGGCAAGTGCGCTTTTGAAGTCCTCAACGCCCATAAAGTAAATTTGTAAGGTATGTGGTTCGTTTTGCATTGGTAGCAATGAGCCTACTTTGTGATAAGCTTGGCCTTTGATTTTGAACGTTGAATGAAATTGTTGACTATTTGCAGAATTATTTTTAACTATTTCTGTTACTCCAAACGATGTCATTTGAAAACATGAATTGAATGTTCAAGTTGACCCCAGGAACAGGTTAGAATCTGGATCCGTACCGATAAGTAAACCGTTCAGGTTAGGTTAACTTTACCTGAAGCGCAACACATACCGGCTGGCTCATTTTTAAATTCAAGCAAATTACAATGCGGACATACCTTGTCCATATCACCAATCTCTACTTTCGAATGAGTGTAATATTCAATATCGGGCATATACTCGAATGCTAGACGAAGGAATGAATTGGTGTAAATGCTCGATGTAGGTACTTGCAGGTAGGTTAGGCGGCAGTGTGAATGACCCGGGGGTCGTAGGTTCGATCCCGCCAAGATCAGAATTAAATTGCGGCGGCCGTGTTAGAACGAATTTTTTTTCTGTGTTTTTTGTTCGTTATTTCAACCATTTCTAACCGTCTCAACACCGAATTTGCACTTTAGTGGAACGGTCAACAAATAGGTTGTACAACCATCTCAACACCGAATTTGCACTTTAGTGGAACGGTCAATAAATGAACCTTACAACCGTCCCATCACTGAATTCGCACTCTGGTGGAACTCGGTGCACCCCATTTTAAATCCGGTATGCATTTCACTGATTAGACCGTGTTTGGAACGAGATTTGAACGCAGTGCAGCACCGCATTTTTATAGATGATTGTAAACCGTGTATGAACCTATAAACCTATAAATTGTTACTCGGGTGTTGGCGTTGTCGGTCATTTGCTCTGCGTGTGTCAACTACGAATCGACGCGCTTGTCTTTGCTCCACTTGTCGTTGTTCATTGCGTTTAGCTCGTGCCTCTTTAGATTGAGATTCACGCAATCGCGCCATACTCACACAGTCACACGAACATACGTATTATAGAATTTGCTTTGTTCGTCTGTTCTTTGTGCTCTTTGTTCTGCGACAAAAATTGGCACTCTGGCGTCTTGCTGGTATTTTTAATGACACACACAAATAGAAAATATTCAAATTATTTATAATAATAAATAAATATTCAAGGTGGATATATAATATATATTATTCACCTTGTAAATATTATTTATAATAATAATAAAATAATAATAATAATCAAATCATATAACCTATAGCAACCATTATAATAAACAAAAATGTCTATCGGAAAACTCAAAATTCCTGTTTGAGCACCTCCTGGGGGTGATCAATTCTCTTTTTGAATTAGCCTAAAACGTATTCTCAGACCTACCAAATATACACAGAAAATATGATCAAAATCGGTCGAGCCGCTTTGGAGGAGTTCAATCACTAACTCTGTGACGCAACAATTTTATATATTAGATGAGACAAAACATTACTCAAATACTAAGTTTGAGTTGATATATTAAAAACTAATTGCGCCGCAGTTTAAAATATAGACCTTAAGAGGATTCAGTGCACTATTCGTTTTCTCTCTCTGGCCCACGCGCGACATAGAAAAAACGAATTTACGTAAAATCATTTTTTCTATGAGTTTAAGTAATCTTAGAGTAAAGTCACTTATTACAAAAAAGATAGAGAATAATATTTTTGAGGGAATGACATATCGTTTTTATATTTTATTATTATTTGACTTTGTATTCCACTTTCAAAATAAATAAAAAAATGTTGTAAATTTAAATGATGTTTAAATTGTTTTGAGACAATATGTAGATAAATCGATAAGTCATTCCCTCAAAAGTATCGATTTGTCTAAATATTGTCTCAAAACAATTTAAACATCATTTAAATTTACAACATTTTTTTATTTATTTTGAAAGTGGAATACAAAGTCAAATAATAATAAAATATAAAAAAGATATGTCATTCCCTCAAAAATATTATTCTCTATCATTTTCGTAATAGGTGACTTTACTCTAAGATTATTTAAACGCATAGAAAAAATGATTTTGCGTAAACGCGTTTAGTCTATGTTGCGCGTGGGCCAGAGAGAGAAAACGAATAGTGCGCTGACATCCTCTTAAAATAAGACCTTTTATTTATAGAATGCATTATAAACAGTATAGTCTATAGGTTAATAGGAATATATAAATGTGGAAGATTAAACACAGTATAATTTAGTTTTATCGGAAACGATCGTAGATATATATAGGTACGAGATGATTGTCTAAAATCTCACGAAGATCCGTGTTTGGTTTCACCGTGTACTACGTGGTATCTCTACGAAGGTATCTTAAAGTGGATTTATAGGCACTTAAAGTTGTCTACTATCCTTGTATAATACTTGGTCAGTGTTGAGATATATAGTTGACTTAAAGACGAATGACGAAGCAATAGTGCGGGCTTAGTACGGCCATGATTTTGAGATTAACGCCGTTCGTGATTTTTTCTCAACTAATCGTATATAATATTATTATAGTAGGTATACGATATCATAATATTATAAATATCGTGAATACCGTGAATCTTTTTGTGTTCAAATTATTGCGATCTCGCTGACCTGATTATCGTAGCGATTTACCGAAGTGTGATAATGCGTCTTTTATCCGTTCGTTTATACGGCCAGACTTAGAGGGGTAATTCTAGCTCTGGTTTTCTCTCTATATATATTTTACTGCATACCCGTCGCATACCGTTCGACCGTTCTGGCCAAAAACAAGACTGGCGAGTGGGATGGGTCGGAGGACTTGTTATGGGAGCGGGGTTGAGGATAGGGGAAGTTGACTGGGAGGCACGTATGAAAGGAAACGGATCACACGCGTTAAATTGCCCGCGCCAACTGCACGGGACGTGTGCTTTAATGTCGTAAATAACAATATTATGTATCGTGGACGAAAATTTTGCCAGTTGGTGTACTATATTATTATTATCATTATAATATAAATGAATTGGTGCATCCCTTTCCCATTACCCCTCTTCACACCGACCGAGGATAACGATATGGGTCGCACTAAGTCCGTCCAAACGTGGTGGCGCACACTATACGTACCTACTATGTACATACCTAGACCTGATATAACGACATTACCAATGTATTATAATGTTAAGTATCTGCGGCACGATCGGATTTGTAGTCTAAATAAGTACCTAAGTACGTTTTGCCTGCATAGACATCGTCATTAGATTAAATTACATGATTATAAACTATACCTAGTGATAATTGAACAGTCGAGTGTAATAATTGTTTTAGTTTTGTTACCTGCATTATTTTATTTTATTTCTACCCGATAACTGTCAGGGAAATCAAAAAATACTTTGATCTAGGTACTTATCGAGACTTATCAATAATCACCTGTGAAATTGAGAAAACGTCAGTGTTTTAAATACATTATGACGGATACTTTTTCAAGAATTACTAGTAAAGTTATCAATGTTTACTGTACATGGTTATTATATGGTGTCTACAATATATAAACGTTGACTTGCAGTCAATTTTCGGTAAGTAAGGGTATTATAGTGGTTTGAACTTACGGTATATTTATATTTATTACATTAGGTATTTAAATTAAAACTCTTATCAATGGTATGACGCGTTCAATCCAAACATCTACAATAGTTTCAGCTAATTAGGGTATTCGCGGAAAACTTGAAAATTCCAGTGATAAATTAAGATATAATATTATACTGCATAGTATATAATAGTTTAATATATTCTGTTAAAACGTATTAATTTTCCTACCCATTTTGCATCTTGATATCACGATTTTTTTTACCGGCATAAAGCAGTATACGCTGCAGGTTTTCGATTCCAGCATAAAATTCAAAAATCTCAAATAATTAATTTAACAAATAAATTTTTTTTATTTCGTATAGAAATTGAATGTCATAATACGTGAAGATGAGTTCATAACCTTTATATGCCCGAACTTCCTCCGGAAGAAATTATTTTTTTATAATTTAATTTAAAAACACATGACTATTTTTTGGCTATAAAAATAATACAATATAATTACATATTGTAGTTATTGTTATTGCTAATTTCTGAAAATTATATATCTTAAATTTTGAATTCAACCACTGGAGTGGTAAATTTTATTCTTTTTATTATAGAAAAGAGATAAGGTAGAAAAAAATGTAACAATAAATTATTTGTTCAATGAATAATATATATTTCAAATGGAAAAATGCAAGCGCAAACAAATAAATAAATAATTAATAATAATAATAATAATAACAATAATAAACAAACAAACCGGTTTCCTTCGTCTCCAAAATTAAGTTAGATTCTTATATATATATATAGATATAGAATTAAAACATAACAATTATCAATTTGTAATTTAAAATTATTAATTTTTTTTAAAACATTTATAATTGCAACTCGCATCAAAAATAATTTACAACTTAATAAAATATATTAATATTCACAAAATTATGTTATCAAGAAAAGGGACAGAAATGTTTGTGTTTTTGTATTGGATTATTTTTATTTTATACTGATATAGTAATACTTACGTATAAACAAAAAATTACAAAATGTTTTTAACTTGATAGATTTTTTTTTAATCAACTTAGAAAGGCTAAGTTATTTCAACTGTAAATTAAACTAGTTAAGTTCATAAGTTGATTAAAAAAAAAACTAACTAGCTAAGTTAAAAAAAAATTAACTTTTTAACTAGTTAATTCCCACATTTGCTGATTTTACCGTTTGCCACTTAAACCATATCCAAGTCATACACTTTGATGTAAGCTCGCGAATCCAATTAAACCCAATACATAATAATAAATATCATATGATTTTATGCTAACTAACACATTTTAGCAATTAAGCATACTTTTTGTGCTTAGTTATTTCAGATAATTAAGGTGGTTCTGTAAAAGGTAAAAAATTATTTTCTCAAAAATCATTAACGTGTTTGGAAATATTTTTTTTCTAAATTTGAAATCATTATAAAATACAATTTTTTTAAATTATTTTTTGTAATTTTAATTTTAGATTCAATGAATGTATCCAATGGTTTTAGAATGATGTGTTTTTCTTTTCGACTTACGTCACCTACTAAGGCTCTGGGAAAAAAAATGTTCTTTAACTGTGAGGCTGGTTTCTGGTAGAAAATGGATAGTTAGACCATTGTGATGATAGAGGGTATAGATAGAATGTAAAAAATTTCAAGTACTTTACATAATAATCCAGAAAAACAATTAAAAACAATTTTATGCAATACAGGATTTTGCCAGAATTAATTTTGTTTTTTTATAGTAACTCAAAAATAACTGTTGAGACTTACGTTTTTCATCAAATATTTATAGTAGCACTTATAAACAAGATATAATTTTTAAAATAGTTTGGCTTCTTGTGTGCTATTTGGGTATACATAGGCATTTGATGCTGTTGACTTTTTTCATAGTTTTCTTTAAACTTACGTATGATAACATTTTTAGTTTCGACTAAAAAAGTTGGACAATTTAATACAAGGTTCCTCATTAGTTTTTCATATCCAAAATAACATATTTGATCACAATTGTTTTTATAAGTGTACAAAGTTAACATTTTTGTGAATTTCATCAAAATTACGAATAATTTCAAATTATTTTGTAGTTGAAAATGAATATAAATTTTAATCTTAACACCTTTAAGTTTGAAAATGTAATAAAATACACCTCATAAGTTTTTTACTTTATATTTTCTCAGTTCAAATTTTCACATATTGAATTTAAACGGAAGATACTGATTTATCTTCTAACGTTTTTTTTTATTTTTTATTATTCAAAAAATATTAACTGTCTAGAAACTCAAAACATTCTATATTCCATTATTATTTAAATTATAATTTTAAATTTACAATTTATTTATTTTTAAATTTTTTTAAATTTTTTTTTTTTTTATTGATCATTTTGAAGTCTGGCAACTGTGGCCATTAGCTGTTAGTAGATTTTTAGTTGTGGTTTGTGGTAGGGTTTGAAATTGGTAGGTTTTGTAACACGTGTGTGTTAGTTTTGGCAGAATTTTTAAGTGGGCACCCGTAGGTATCTGCCATGCCCGGGTGGGGGATGGCGGCACTTGTTCTCCGGACACCGTGACTTGCCTAGAGAAAAATGCCGCCCGGTGGTCGAGAATCGAAACCGCGTCCGGCAGCGCCGCAGCCGGTGTGTTAGACCGCTCGGCCACCTCGTCCCCCTGTAAAAATATTATATTTACAGATTGTATAATAAAAAAAAAAATTTAAAAAAAAATTTAAAATGAAATGTTCAAAATATTTTGACTATTTTTAAGCAGTCTATAATAGGCCTTTTTTGAAATACGTGTTGTTAATTTTTTGGGTTGGCCAAAAAACTTGATAAATTCATGCAAGACCCCTTATAATTATTTTTATGGCAACTAAAAAATTTAATATTACATATCCAAAATGTTTAACTTTAAGTGTTAGAAGTAACTACCTATATTATTATTATTTATATTATTATTTATTACACACAATTAAATTTTCAAAATATTTAGATACATTTTAATCTATTTATACCATGTACCGTTCTCCGGTACGTCGGTATTGACTTGTAAGTCAATAACAGCTATATTATTTTAACTATCATACTTATACTATATGGAATAATATTATGCATTTAATATAAGTGATTTTATTTTTGTTTCAAAAGTTAGTTCCACCTTGCGTATCAATAGTAAAATAAATAGCTAGTAGCAATATAAATAAATAATAAAATGTCCTTAGAAATATAGGCTGACATATTATAATCTCCACTCAAAACTGATTTTTTGTATACCTACAATGATTAATTATCATTGAATTCAAATTGAATACATTACATTGCTGCAGAGAGACCACGCGTTCCTGTGTATTGTTTTCTTTGATTTAAAATGGAATTGTAAAATATAGTTCGGATAATTCTATGTTGTCGAATTAAAATTATAAAAAAATAAACTGTTTTAATAAATTAAATAGATCTATTCTATATTATACTTTTTACAGTAGGATAAAATATACAAATATTAATATTAAATTAAAATTTTGACATAATTAATTATTACATCCATGTAATAATATATCACTGTTTTCAATGAAATAATGGAATCTTATAATAAAACATAATTATAACTATAGTTAAATGATTAAAAACTTAATTATTCATATGTCATTATACTTAATGAGTGGAACTCAATTTGCATACTTTTACAATAACTTATTTTTTTAGAACCTTGATTCGCACTGCTTATATACATTAAACCACTCGAGACGATATATAGGTACTGTACGAGATGAATGATAATATATTTTGATGCGAACAGTTTGTTAATAATGAAATTATTATGAAATTATTATGAATACAATTTTTTTTTTTAGAAATCATCTTTTATTGAATTGAGATAGTAATTTTATAGTAGCCCGTACATTTTTATTAGATGGTTTATATGGTATTTCTTTAAAAATTTAAAAATAAAAATATAGACAATTCTCATGAGACTTCCATCGTGACAAATTACAATGTCAGTAACATATCAAACACAGAAAGAAAATGGTTAAAATGGTGAATATATTTTCATATTTATTCATTCCTTTCATAACAAAAAAAAAAATGAAATGAATAATAAAATCATTGTTGCATTGTACATTATATTAAATAATAATAATTTATCACTATTGATTTATTTTTCACAATCTATTTTTATAATAATAAAATCTATTTTTAACATAATAATGTTAGCCAGATGTTATGCAAGGTATATTAATTATTATTAGTTATACAATTATTATAATATACATATTTATTTGATTTGATGTTTAAAACTTTAAAGTTAATGTATGAGAAAAATAAAATTCGATAGCAAACGTGTACAGTTGTACACCCTTATTTCTTCATTAGTAGACAATAACACATAAAACATTCAGTGATAATTGATAATAATTGAGATATTTTGATAACTTAGTTCAAATTTCTATGGTACTTTAGGCAGGCTAATTTTGTTAATCCGTAATTTTCATAGTTTTTTGAAGTATTAAAATAAATATACCCAGAATTTTAACTAGTAAAATGCAATAATTTAATAATTGTTTTGGTAAGAATAAATTTTTTAACACCAGTTGAGCTTCCACAAAATATATGTTATACGATAATTATATTATGATAAAAATTATAAGTACCTCCCTGTATTTATTAATAAATGTTCTATTCAAGATAATTTTACGACTTGATTAATATTTTTTAGACATTGAGTATATTTATATAAGTCTTAAATTGCATAGGTAGTTATTTTAGAAAGTTGAAACTAGATCATATTATTGAAAAAATTGTTCAGAAAACCGATAGGAATACGTTTGTATGTGTTCAGCTGGTAAAATTTATCTTTAGGACCCACGGGTTTTTGATTTAGTATGTTTACAGTATTAATTCAATCCTGATAAATGATCCGGAAAACGATTGAAGAAGTCTTTGCACTTTCCATTACACGTCATTCTATTTCTATGTGTTTTTAAATGATTATTTTATTTTAAATTTTATTGTGTTCAACAAATTGTAGGTAATAATAAAAAAATATATACAGAGTGATCCACCAAGTATACTCACCACTGCAGATGATGTTAATAAAAGCTCAGGCTCTCGGCTAGGGTTATACATAAAATTATATTAGATGTAAATTTAATATTTGCTTAGGTCATGTTCTTATTAGTTATTATTCAGACAATATTATTATTACAAATTGTAAAACGCGAATGGATTAGTAAAGCTTAACTAGTATAATTTGCAAATCAATTAAAAAGCAAACAATACCCATAATTAATGTCCATCGAATCTCGTTGGTATTTATTATTTTTAGCAAGTATAAACAAATAATTAAACACACCATTAATACACGATGTTATATAACTACTCGTGATTTAGATACTTCAACAATTAAAATAAATCATTTGCTGAACAATTTTAAGTAAAAAAGGGTGGTTGTTATTTGAAAAATAGAAAGCCTGTATCGATACAGTGGTGATCACCACAGAACACTTCTTAAATGGTACAAAAAAATCTTAAGTGTTCAAAAATATGGTTTTTAAGTATTTTTAAAAGTCTAAAAATCAGATTTTGAATAACTGCATTATTAAAGAAAACGAAAAGTTAGTGTGATTGTGAATCATCCTGTATATTGTTTAATTTGTTTTGAGAAGTCATGTATGCATTAATCTATATATATAAAAATGGAGACAAAAATGTAAAACAATTCATCAATCGAGAACGGCTGGTCCGATTTGGCTCAAATTTTTTTTTTAAGATGTTCGTAACTGCCAGGAGAAAGTTTTTACGAAATAAAATTTTAGGAAATCTCAAATCTGTACCTATGTCAAAAATACAACAGTGGCGCAACAGTGCATTGTATTTTATTGGTTGCTATTGGTTTATCGGGCATGTTTGTTGATTTCATATAATATAAAAATGAATCGCAAAATGTGTTGCTAAGCGCAATAATTCTACTGTACGTGTTTGTGACTGAACTTCTCCTAAATGGCTAGACCGATTTGAATGAATTTTTTTGTATGCGTTCGCGTCCATTCATCTGATTTTAGTACGGTTAGGTTAGGTTAGGATTTTGTGTTAATTGATTATATCAATCCACCATAGGTAGAATACGACAAACTTGGTATAACTTTGATACTTTAGAGTTAAATCATACACTAACGTACATACAGCACGGGGTCCGCGATCTACCGCAGGTAGATTGCCTACCTGATAATGTACTGCTGCGAATCAGAATTTTTATTCCGGGCAACGGAAAAGTTAAGATTGATTTTGAAACCATACACCAAATATTAAATAACGAATTGAACAAATTTTGAGTCACATATAGTTGGTACACTTAATGGGCAACGAATTGCACGGGTTCATCTATTATAATATAATATTATCATACCATATTATAACTAAACTTAATAAATATTGTAAATGTTTACTTATAAGTTTGTATTGTAAGATATTATTTAATATACGCTGTGCAAATATTTTGGTTATATTTGGAATTGTTTGATGAGTATTATGATATTAAAAAAAAAATTTAGAATTAATTTTATTTTCAAAGATACTTAAGTTTTTGCAATTTTACACACAGTTTTTCTTATTTCAATTAAATAATGATAACGAGCATGTATTTAATGCATTGTAATGGGTATCCATAATAATAATAATAATAATAATTTTTTAATGAAGAGAGTGATTAGGGAGGAGAAATATTTAAGTAAACACAACGGTCCTTAAGTTATATAGAATTTGAATACATTTTGATAAAATATTAAATAATAATAGACTCAGTATTTACAAAATTGTTACTGAAGATGATATTTACAATAGGTAATGTAATATTAAAATAACAAAAATATTGTAATGATAAACATAGGCACATAGCCTATACTGATAAAACTTTTTTAGTGATAAATCTAAAGCGTTAATAAATGACTACAAAAACTTCTTTATCATTTCAAATACGTGCTTAGGATTTATGTTATTTCCTTAAAAATTAATTAAATATAAAAATCTTACAGTAAAATTAATTTTATTTCTTAAATTTTTCTATAATATGGAGTATTTTTTCTGTTAAAAAATAATAACTTGTTTTGTTTACTAATTTTAGTCACTCCAGTTGCTTAGTTTAATATAATTTAAATTTTTAATCGAAAGAATTATCGTGACCTGTTAGATGACTGACGCCAACTTCCACGTCATAAAGTTCATCAATGCAGCATCTCTTAATCTATCTTTTGTTTTTATAGTTTGTTGTATTGGAAACTTAATTTTCTCAAGCCTATTGTCACGATTTTTACTTTTTAATCATTTTTAATCTTTGTAGAAAAAAAAACATAGTTATACCTAGATCTTGAAATATTCATATAAGATGATTAGTTTAATTGATTAGGTATTTAATATTTTAATACCTATGGGATACCTATGTTAATTTGAGTCATTAATATACCAACAGTCTATTATAATATGAATTAAATGTTAATGTATAATAATTATAATCTAATTACTATTATCAGCAATTTGACTAGACGATTACTTTAATAAAACTTTATGTTGGTATCTAGCATGTAGTAATGTAATTAATTCAATGTAAGATAGTGAGTGTAATACTTGAGCCACATATATCTTCTTGGCAAATATATTCCACCATCTCCTTATTATAAGAGGATTTCAGCTCAAAATGCATTTTCTTTGTCCATTATATGTTTATCGCATATTACGAGCAATGTATATTACTATATTGTGTATGTATAATATACCTGGCTATAGTACCCACTATATAAAAACCACTCTATTCTCATTTCTAATTTAGTACTTAGCTAGTTAGAATTAGGGTAATATAACAACTAATATAATAAAGAGGACATCATATAGTGTTCAGTTATATTACGCATAAGATTAAAGAAAATTTTGAATATGAAAAAAAAACGTTTTGTAGAACGTTATATAATTTATATTATTATTATTATTATTATTATTATTATATTACTTTGCTACAATATGTTAAAGAAAATGCGTGTCTTTACTCTTTATAGATAAAAAATTCGAATTTTTCAAAATAAAGTCATAACAATTAGAGAAATAAATGCATCCGGGCTCATTAGAAGTTAACTTTTAAATAGAGGCTTCTAAATTTAAGAAATGTATAACTATATAAAAACTCTACCAAAAATGAGCATAACTAATTCCTTAGGTGATTCCATATTAAAAATATCATCAGATTCACTTCACTTCAAACTATAAATTGCACATCAAACGCTATTTAAAACGTGGTTGCCCACATGATTTTATCATTTAATTTTAGTTATATATATTATATACTATATAATATATATAGCTATAATATATAGTATATACAATATACTGAATAATCACTTTATTTACTACCATGGTTATTATTATTATGCTATAAATACAATAATTATTAGGCACCTATAATTTGATGCATTACTATAACATTTTCGTGTGTTTAAAATTTAAAACTAGTCATCGTTACAACATATTATTACGTATGTAAATCTTACTATAGAGTTAAAAAAAACAACTATAAATCCCAACATAGATGCAGATATCAACATACGGTGGAAATATCTTATTTTAAGTTAGGGTAGGTATCTATCCTAGCTTGAACCATAGCCCATAGGTACCATGCGTTCATACAATTGAAAGGATTATTTTTGAAATAATGTATATTTGATCAATGGAAACAAAAAATATTTCCATCGCATCATCGTACATTGTAGTCTTATTCTTTTATAAACGATTTTGAAGTCAACCCGTAGTTAGCTCAAAGTTTTAAATGTTTTATTTTTATCAGAGTTGAAATATGTTAGTATGATACCTACATATTTGTAGTATGTAGTTTGTATGATTTATGTTTAAAGATGAATGAAAGTTGGCATTATATGGTGATTATTTGCATACTACGTTAGCCTTTTTTTACAATTAGATTTTTAGTGTTATGAAATATATGTAAATTAGATAGGTACTTTAGAGTTTAGATCGTTGATTTTATGGTGGTCTGGCGGCGAGTGGTGACCAAATCCAGATGTCTTAATCAAACTTAGTCCCTGTGGTACCGACAAAACCCGATATTGGACCAAACGTTTCACACTAGCCATAAAGTCATAAAGTTAACATTAATTTGTAATCAACTTAAGTACAACTTAAGTTATTAATAATGATTTTATTCGATATTATGTTCTTCGTTATAATGTATTATCTTTTAACAAAATATGATGGATAGTTTTCTTTTTACTGGTTTATTATTACTTCTAAAACTACTTATACTATCCATATAAAATTGAACACTTATTTAATTAATGAAAAAAATATAAAATTTTTTTAAGTTTTTTAAATTACTCACAAAAATAAAAATCTACGAGTTTGATTAAAATTATAATATAATTGAATGGTTAAATTAGTTGTTCAAAATATTAGAGTCCAGGTAAATAAAAGAAGAGCTAACTTAAATAATTATAATAATAAGCAAAACTTTTATTTTCCTGTATGAAAAAATTCAAAATCAAAACAAAAAATTTTAAAATGTTTTATTCTGGAATTTGTCTTTTGTTAAAATCAAATTATAAACAAACTTGGGGACACAATACACATGAATACATGATGTTCTCTATGGAAAATTGACTCCAATACTAGGTCTAAAGTCTAGTGTGGAATTAGGTCTGGTGAAAAGGGTTGACATGATAAAAAAAAAATAAACACTAATGAAGTATCTTATACAAAAGAAAAGTTGTATGAACAAAATAATAATATATAGACAATTAAACAGTAGCTAACTTATCAAATCTACTAGATGGTATAGATGAATAATAACTAAAGTAATACACACACCAATATCCAAAATATATTTTTTTTTCGAGATAATTTTCAGTTTTTAAGTTCGGATTGGTATAGATTCTTTCACTAAAATAATGAGGTCATATGTGACTTTTTACGTTCTCGTTGAGTTTATACCTCATCTTTCTTTTTTTCTAATATTTTTCTATATTCTTACAACATAAAGTTTATCCCCAATTGTTCCACATAATATTCTCAAACCTAATAGTAGTCCTTATATTCCTTAAAAATTTACTTTTTATTCACTTCGATGGCTTTTCAAACCGACTATGCTAAAATTGTATTTGAAGAGTTACATTTAAAATAAAAAATAAGTTCTAATATCTGGATTTACGTATAAATTAAAGTATACTAAAATAGTAATTGTATTTATAATTTATTGGAAAACTCAATAATGTTTCTTGCTAGTTGTATAAAAATGTAAAGAATTCTCAATAATGCTTCTTGCTATTTGTATAAAAATGTAAAGAATTTGAAGCTGATAATATGTAAAATTCCAATAAATTATGAAATATGTATTAAATTGAGCTAAATATCTTAAGTAATTTGCAAGCAGCTTGAATTGCGTATTATTATAGTAACTGTACCCTAGGGTTGAGTTGGGTAAGGTCTGATTGGTCCATGAAAAGTTTATTCTCAGAAGAAAATTATAATGCAAGTAAATTTGAAACAGTCGCCAAAGGCATGGATAAGATAGATGTAATTTATCATAATATTATATTATGTAGGTAGGTATTCCTTATTATAACATGTTTACAATTCAAAATAAAGACTTTTGTAAATGTAATATATTCAGCATTTTAAAATAGAATATTTAAAATACATGTAAATTATAAATTACGATTTAAATGAATTTAAACACGAGCTTATCTATTTGATTGAAGAATATATACGCATACATTAACTTCCAACTTATAACATTTATTCTAATTTTAAGAATTTTTAAGTATACCATATTTTCCATCACTTAGTTTTTTTTACTTGGAAATATGATGATACAAATTCATTTTTTTCTAATGAGAGCTGCTCTTTTTACTGTAAATTATTAAGTTGACGATTGGTTCTGAATAATGATAATAATTCTTGATTTTATAAGTTTAGAAGATTTGGGAGGATTTGTTAACATTTAATAATTTTCGAGGTGAGTTTCTGGAATAGAATTGGACTTAGAATGTTGTTTAGGAGAGAAACGTAAATTTTACTAGTACTTTTAAAAATTATGATAAAAAATATAAAAAAATTCAATAAAACGTCTGCGTCCAGTTTTTGACACGATTGACTTTGTTATTTTATAAATATTTTTGTAAATAAGCTTGAAAATATAATATAAGGTTCTTCGAAGGCCAAAATCATGAAAATTCGATAACTATTTTGAAGTTAAAATGTATTTATTTAATTTTTAATATTTATCATGACAAAATAAACAAGCATGTCAGCAAAATCGTTCTGCGCATATAGTGTGCACCAGACATGAAATAAACGAGTTCTCTATCAACCCCCAATATATTTGGAATGTAAATTATTGTTTATTCCAAGTCTGTGGGCACACATAGATATGTATACAACTATTATTTTTATAAATCTAAACGGCACATATGCGCAGTGATAGGAAAAATACGTGAGTTTGTGCTCATTATTTTTTTTATGAAGACGTGAATTTCAAATATTGACGTAATTGTTAAATTTGTGAATTATTTATATATAGGCTGCTAGATCGTGATTTAAGAATATTTGTCATAGTGTACAATGATTTATCAATGAATTAAAATTGAACACATCCATATTACATTAACCTACTCAACACCCATCACCTACTTATACAGCAAAATGACTTCACCGGTTATTTCTACTATTTGAATATACATTTAGTGGAATAGATTAATATAACATAATACGAAACCATAATATTAACTGTACTAATAAGATGACGTGTTAATAACACATATGTTTGTAACGATCAACGACTGACATGCATTAAAAATTAAAATATTATGAAACTTTGAAAACTGTTCTTGGTGACAGTAATGTACCTATATTGCCTATACTATGCGCCGTCTAACACACTGGTTTAAATATTTTATATTACGAGTGTAGCGAGGAATGTATTAGTCTCTTACTAGTTTATCAATTTAATTTTTAAGTATTAAATAATCAACAGATTGATGGGTCCTACTACTCGTATAATCTGTCATAGTTGCAGCAACAAGTTCAACTTTATTGCAGTTCAAACAATAATTATATTCGGTAAGCTATATTAAACTTTTTGTACATAATCATTAAGCATAGTATACCTAAAACAGGTTTATTACTAATTATTTAAAATGTTGTACTCAAATTAAATGAAAAAAAAAATGTATATACGAATCTTATTTATTTTACTACCCCAAGAAAATTCTTGTTTATAATATACGTGTATACTGTTAATTGCCTTTTTAAAGTGTTTAGTAAATAGTAACAATCGCAAAAGTTAATTTAACTTAATAAACAATATATATTCGTATTGGTATTTACTATTTTGCATTCAGTATGAAACTGGAGAATTAAATCTATTGTAAATCGGTTCAGTTATTCCAATATGTACCAAAATAAATTATAATTCATTACCCTAAAATTTTAGATTTTTCCGTTATATTAATTATAGGTATGCATATATTTATAAATAGATTATCAGTTTTTGCCATTGGATATGAGTTGAGTAAAAATGTAGTATTTCGCCGGGTACCGAGTAAGAGCTGAGTCTTAAATATGATATCGAGTAATATGATCCGGAACATCTCTAGTTATTGTGAAAAGGATCGTGGTTTATATAACTTAAAAATAGTCAAACTATTTTGAAAATTTTATTTTATATAGAAAATATTAATAAACGGACCCAATTGGAAAAAAGTTTCAAGTCTATGTGTCTACGGTCAATTTTTTTTTTTAATTTTAACAATATAAATAAAATTATTAAAAAAAAAAATCGTTATTTTCGTTTGATTATCTAATTTAATCAAAATTTGAACTTAAAATATCTATAAAAAAAAATTGTGCATATTGTGAGGTTTTCAATATTTT
>NC_042495.1:46620369-46621384 GCF_005508785.2 Acyrthosiphon pisum | reverse complement strand
TTAGGATCATTTTTAGGTGTATTAGAAGGAATATCAGATGTATTAACTATTAACCAAAATAAGCGGTAGGGTAACTAAGTAACCTCTCCACTAAATAATTAGAAACACGCAAATAAATTCACATTTTTCAAATATTTTAAATATTAATTACAGGTTATAAACATTCGAAATTACCCTAAAGACAACCATGGTAATTACAACTTAATTAATTCGAACATTATTTATTGGATGATAAATGAGGAAGGCAAATTTTCACAGGGACGCCATTTCAGTTTTTTTTTAAGGTGTGCAAACAATTAAAGAGGCCAATTTTTTCCCACCTCCAGGCCAATCGTTAAAAAAACGTTTCTAGTGTTTTCAGTTTTTCATTACAGATTCATTACAGTATCAAAAACATACTTAATAAAAACATATTTTTATAGTTAACACATTACATTTTACCGTTCATACATTATGTGTATATACTGTATAGTGTATAGTAAAGATATTTTTAGATAGAATAGATGCATATTATTATTATTATGTATTTTGTCTATCAGTAACCAGGGGCGGACTGGCCCAGGGTGCTATCACCAAGTAACACCCCGGGCCCCCGTTTGTATTTATGATCCGGGCCCTCGATTACCACAGTCGGTATACGGTATAACACTGGTATAGTACGGTGTTATACAAAATAAAAATAAAATAACATATTTCAACATCTCTACAAATAAACAACATGTTATTCTTAATTTTTTTTTTTATATTTACTTATAAAACTAAGGGCTCTTTCCTAATTTAGGTAGGTTTGAAAAAAAATTACGGGCCCCTAATTAATTTTGCACCCCGGGCCAAAAATAACCAGTCCGCCCCTGTCAGTAGCCACTTACCACTTACACATATTTGTGTGTGCCAGTGGATAAAGTGATACCGATATCAAATTATCAATTATCAAATTAAAGAACACAATATTATAATATTATTTATGATTATCAGTGAATAGCTGCGGTGCATGCACAATTAAAGATTGGCAAAC
>NC_042495.1:46619805-46620269 GCF_005508785.2 Acyrthosiphon pisum | reverse complement strand
TCTTATCATTAAAATTGATGTTAAAGTCTCCAAATTGTTATAATTTATAAATTATAATAATTATAAATGCACATAGGCGGTCCCAGGATTTTACTTCAGGTGCAGCATACCTAGATGGCTAAGTTCTATATGTTAGGGGTAGCGGAAATGTGTACGAAGTTAGATTTACTGAGTATCAATGAACCATAATTTACTTTGGGCTATTTTATATAATTGTTGTAAACTAGTAATTTCCTTTCCTTCTTACTTGGTTTTTCTTCATATGATAGGTAATTATAGATGTGATCGTGATATATAAATACCGCTGTTAGCCCAGGGTCTTCCTCCCCTTAATCCTGGCTTGATCATCAGAATTACGAACTAAAAATACTATCCAGTGTTGGGTAAATTACTTTCGATAAGAAACTCAATTACGTTACTCATTACATTAAGTATTTTTATTTAAATTACATTCGCGTACCCGG
>NC_042495.1:46618953-46619755 GCF_005508785.2 Acyrthosiphon pisum | reverse complement strand
TAATAAGGGGCCCATGTGAAAATTTCTAGACCAGGGCCCTCACCTGCTAGCAAGAATTAAACAAAGTACAGCACTTGGTATAAATCGAACGTGGTTCAAAGTACTCTTTAAACTTTCCTAATATCTCCAAGAACAATTTGAAATGTTCACAAAATCGGTCAAGTAGTTTTTGAGAACCTATATTATAATAGCCACAGCTTACAAATATACATTTAACTCTCATGTTTGTTTTAAGATATAATTTCTTTATTCGAAACCATAAGCGTGCGACAATTTAATGGATCCTTTTACCTCGTCTACCAGAGTAACTTATGGCAAACATTTAAAATACTATTTTTTACTAATTATTTTTTAAAAAAAAATAAACAAATGTCTGTCGTAAATCTCAAAATACCTCTCCGGGTTGAACCAACTGGGTCTAAATAGTGAATCTAAACCATTCAGAGACTCTCAAAAACACACAAAAAATGCCCAGTGGGTTAGGAGGAGATCAATGACATTCAAACATTTATTTGTACAATATATATATTAGCATAGATTGTTATTATTTTCGGCCACCCGGCACCCAATTAATTTTACCAAACAAAATTATTATGCATTAAAACCTTCCCCGTGACTCGACCGATTTACTAGTGAAAACCGTATTAAAATAAGTGGAGTTCTTTTCGAGATATGCTCGTACATACGAAAAAGGGGCTTCTATTTTATAATGTATACATATAGATTATATTATATTAATTGTATTAATATTTAATTATTATTATATTATTTTGTATATTACACATTATAGTGGGATATCGTA
>NC_042495.1:46586506-46618903 GCF_005508785.2 Acyrthosiphon pisum | reverse complement strand
CCAGGGCGAAGGAGAGTATCAAGACAGCGGCGCGTCCGCAGATTCTCTCCCCTTTTCGCCCCGTGGTCCGATCCCGCGCCGGTCGAGTCCCAATGCCACCGATTCCACAGCTGCACCGAGATCATAGTCTTCGTCGCTAGCTCGCTCCGAGCTATACAGGTCACCGTCATCACCGTCGCCAACCATCATCGCTCTCGCAGCCGTCGTGGCCGGGCTTCGCCCGCTGCCATGGTCGTCTTGGCGCCCGCGACTCTCGTCCGCCCCACAGGACAGCCCGTGAGAACGTTATAGAGGTGACCAGTTGCCATATACCAGTTACCAATATCATCAGCACCACCAACTCGCCATCATGTACCCCCCCCACATCGTCTCGTCTTGCCCGATGCCTTTTTTTTTTCATTTAAACTATTATTTCTTGTTTTTTTTTACTTTTTTTGTATCACATAATATATTTCATTTTTCGGCGTTCAAAATGTTTTAAGCACTGATCATTCATTATCTACCTTTCATGACATTGTATAATAAAATTATTTCTTCTATACACAGTAAAATGTTGTTCCTTATTTTTCGTATTAAAAAGTACGATTTTATTTGTTTCAACAGAATAATAGCCCCACTGAACATGATTGTGTTCGCGTGGAACCCACAAAGAATATTAACCAACAATTTTTTTGTTACGTACTGAATCTCAATGAAATAGATTGAAGGTATTGGCCTCGTGAGAGCATATAAGTTTCGAAATGATTTTCGAATGAAAATAAAATTTGGTATTAAAGCATCATACGATTTTGGTTCAACATATAATATAAAGAATTAATGATGTTATTAATTCGGACTTTCCACGACAAATTTTAACTTAAAAAACAGTTATAAAAGATGAAAACTAATAAAAATAATAATAAAAAAATAATAATATAATAAAATATTTTGGTAGCTTTATAGTACCTATAAATAACGATTTATTGAGTACCTACGTAGTTTTCCAGACGTTTTAAGAGCTTGCATCATTTTCTTATAATGCCAGCAATTACTGTGGCAAGACCAGTCCAATCATTTTCCAAGCTAAAACTAATAAAAAATGAATCCTGATGTAGCAATAAAGGTATCTGTAAAATATTTGCAATGGATAACATCTGTTCAAAACTGTTCTAAGGCTCTAACTCACAGTCGAGGTACAGTCGAGCATTAAAAGTGCAAAATGTTAAAAAGGTACATTCTAGAACACAGACACTTTGTACGGTTGGGTAAAAATGTCATTTCAGAATGCGGATAGGTAGGTACCTACATTGTACTATTATAATATACATAAAGCATATAATATTGTAAATATAAATAATAGGTATAATAGTGGGTCAATGTAATGGATGGTGTTAAATTTGCATGCAATGATAAAATATCATTGTTTTAAATTTTCAATCCTTAGCTATAAAAGTTGAAAATTTTATAAATTTTAACTACAAAATAATAATTAAATTTTAAATTTGATACATTTTTTCGGAATTCGAACTTTAAATGCTTATAAAAAATGGTGCCTATGTATTTATAATATTTTTCAACTGCTATTGTAACAATATATCAGGAGCCTTGTAATCAATGTTAACGAATTTTTACCCAACAAATAAAATCGTATTGACAATTAAAATCTAAAAAAATTGAAATCTGAATGTCGCCTTCGTTCTGCAATCCGAACGATCGTCATACGGCGTCTTACGGTAATAACGGCGCACCGATCGGTTTATGCAAACGTGTCGGCGGTCACACTGTCTGTCATCGTCGTTGTCGTCCATAACGTATCGCGTGTGATTGATAACCGAGCAAAATGGCCGTCCCCGAGCAGGCTCCTGTCGTACAACGATGTTGTTAATTATTATTTATTAATATTTACTAATAATTCTGCCGTTTTTAACGCGGCGTTCGTGCCTTCGTGGTTCGTCGGGAATAACGACGACGACGACGACAACAACAACGTCGAGTGACGAACGATTTCTACGCTTTGGTTTCTGCCTAGTCCTTTGCTGTACATAATAGTATCTTTTCTTTCTGACCGCTGTCCACCGTGTTGTACACACGACCGCCGTTCGACCTACCGACCTAAGGCCAGAAGCACGGCCGCCGTTCACGCCGCATTCCGTACGTGTCGTTCCGCCAAACCGGGTCCTCTCGAAAGCCCGGTTTGTGTTTTGTTTTAGGATATTTTGGGCAGTTCTGTGGCTATCCACTCGAAACATCTGTCCGACGTGATCCGATCTGTCGGTCGCGTTTTGAGTACGTAGGTAGCCCACTCGTAGCAGCAGAAATATGATATTCACCTAGGTCTCGTATATAATATCGCCAAACCATTCATTGATCTGTGATAGGGTCGTGCAACTATAACCACGATAATTCCTCCTCGACGGATACAATTACAATACGATATGCGATAAAAAAATAAATACCTGTTTGCTATTCATCGACTGAGTTTTGGCGTTACTGCTCTACTGCTAGCTATTGTAATATTATCTACTGTATAGACAATTCTCATATCTTATATTATGTTTTGAATATTCCACGTACAAATATGAAACATTTATCTTATACAAATTTGATTTTCTAAATGAAGATATATAGGTAGCTACAGTTATTGAATTTTTCAGGCAGTTGAATATTTGAATCTGATATTATATAGGTATTTGAATAATACCTAGATATTTTCATGTAATCATATTTTGAAAATGCCATCTCATTTTAAAAATTGAAAAATGTTATCCCTTCTCTTATAATATTACATACACATTTTCATACTCTTTTTTTTTTTATGAAAAAATCCCATTCCATCCCTTTTTTTAAATTTGAAAATTGGCGATATGCATAAGTATTCTGTATTTATAAAGCTTCATAATTTTTTTGAATAATTAATAGTTGCAGCGTATGTACATTATGAAAATTAAATTATTTGAAGTACACTACTGTAGAATTCATACAATGTTCAACATTTACATTGAACTTCATTACTTTTTAAAATTGTAATTAACTTATCTTTAATTGAACAACATTTTTATTTCAGAATAATGTCCCAGTTTATAGATTCTGAAGCAGAGGAGAGTGAAGTAAGTATTCAAAATTATTTGAGTTTGTATTGATTCAATCTCATATATATTCTTAAACTAAATATGTAATGTTTAGTCATCTATAATGATGTTATTAATGTAATTCAAATGTTTAAAGGATGACGAGTTGGATGAAATTGATAAAAAAAAAGTAAAGAAAATTAAAGCAATGGAAAGTGATGATGACGATGATGAAGGTATATAGTTTATTACCATAGCACTTTTACTTATCTTCTTTATGCTAATAAATTGGATTCATTATTAATAATAATAAAAATATAAATTTTAAATTTATTTTTATTTCTGTTAGGTATATGTATTTGAATTAACTGAAGTAGCTAATATTTATTAGAATTTTTTTAATTTCTTGTCGACCATACATTTACTTTTACTATACATTTAAATAATAATTTGTCATTTTAATCAAACAATTCCAAATTTTATCTATGAACCTATTTTAATCTAAGAATTTTATTAAATAATAATGTCTCAAAACTACACAATACAAGTAAAAAACCTCATTTAAAAAAATAAAATAAGTTTTATAATTCTTGTTTTGGTAAAATATTTAAATATGCTATTATTTTTAAAACAAAATCGGTAAAATTAAAGATGTACCTAAATTATAAAATAAATTAAAAGTTAAAATGTTTTGTACAAATACTATTTTTGGGGGAATTTAACCCCTCATCCTATATATGTACTTGGTATAAACATACAATACTACTTGTTTAATTCATTGTTATTCAAATCAAGAAAATGCAATAACATTTAATTTACACATTATAATTTAAATTCAATTGGCAATTGCTTAGTATAGTGAAAAAAAAATTAAGTAACTTGGTATTTATTACGTAGTTTTGTAGTATACAATAATTTTAAGTATTTAGATTATATTTATTTTTATTTTATTTGCTCAATATCTATTACTTTGAAACTTTAATCTATTTAACTAATCAATATTGCACTAATATTTTTATTTATAATTATAAGACAAATAATCATTTTAAGTTAAGTTTTTTAATTTTTAATTTACTTATGAATATTCAATGATGACAAATCACTGCGCAAATCTGAAACGTCCTCTGTTTCCAAATTCTTAAAGAATTTGTTGAAATATTGAGAATGATATGTCTTGAATTTTATCTGAGAAATAAAATATAAAAATGTTTTAAGATTGAACTTAAAATATATTTTTTTATATAATATGTAATAATTATTCAATTAGATGATGAAGACAAAATTCGTGAAGAATTAAAGGATTTAATTGACGATAATCCAATTGATGAAAGTGATGGTTCTGGTGATGAATCAGATGGTACAGATGGTATAAAGAGAAAAAAATCTGATGACGACTTTGATGATCGATTGGAAGAAGACGATTATGATCTTATTGAAGAAAATCTTGGGGTTAAAGTGGAACGAAGAGTATGTTTTAATTTGTTTATGTTTGTTATTACTGTAATATTATAAATATGTCATTTTTAGAAACGATTCAAAAGATTAAGACGTTTAGAAGATGAAGAAAGTGATGATGAAGGTACTGGTGAAAATGCTACTGAAGATCGAGAGGCTATTGCTAACACTTTATTTGATGTGTCTGATAATGTAAGTAGTATAATAAAAATAATATATACTTAAAAAATAAATATGTTATAATAATTATTATTGATGCAATTTAGGAAGAAGAAAGGACAACTGATCGTGTTTCTTCAAGAGCTGAACGGGTTGACAATTATGATGTAGAAGGTGATGAGGATGGAGAAGGATATTCTGATGAAGACGATGATGGATTTATTGTAGATGATGAGGGACGGCCAATTAAGGAAAAAAAGAAAAAACGCAAACATGTATATCATGATGCTGCCCTTCAAGAGGCACAAGACATTTTCGGTGTTGATTTTGACTATGACGAATTTGAAAAATATGATGATGAGTATGAAGATGATGTGTCCGATGATGACTATTTAGAAGATGAGGAAGATGGTGAGAGAAGACAAAGGCCAAAACCTCAAAAACGTAGAAAAGCTACTAGAAAATCAATATTTGAAATATATGAACCCATCGAGTTGAAAAGGGGTCATTTTACAGACTTAGACAACCAGGTATAAACTACAACCTCTATAAAATGGTTATATTGTCTGGGCTTTAAACATGTTCATTTATCTAGATTCGTAATAATGATATACCAGAAAGAATGCAACTACGTGAAGTTCCGGTTACACCAGTACCAGAAGGTTCTGACGAATTAGATGACGAAGCGGACTGGATTTACAAACAAGCATTTTGCAAACCAACTATTACTACACAAGTAAAATTTTATTTTTTAATGTCAGCTTGATGAAAATACATATTTAAGGAGAATGGAGTATACTTGTTATATTAAACATTTGAATGGTTTAAAGAGCAATAAATAGTCTACAACTCATTTGTCTCTAGAAAATATATCCTGTCTATTTAAAATGTATATAATAAATTAATAATATATTTCATTTATATATTTATAGGAAAATAAAGGAGGTATTGATCCTCGACTTCAATCTAAAAAAGGACCTCAAACTATCGGAAAAATTAAAAAGGCGTTAGACTTCATGCGAAATCAAAACTTTGAAGTTCCATTTTTAGCATATTACAGAAAAGAATATGTTGAACCTGAACTTGATATCAATGCTTTGTGGAGAGTTTACCATTTTGATGCTAAGGTAAGTTTGTATTTAATTTATATAACAATAGTATTACCTGTTACCTATATTATAAATATGTATTAATAAGAATTTAAAATTGTTTTCGTATTTAGTGGTGTCAATTGAAATCTCGCAAAACAATGCTAATTGAATTATTGGAAAAAATGCGAAATTATCAGATGGAAATGTTAATGATGGATACAAATGCCCCTATGCCAGATCATATGCGCATTATCAAAGATGAAGATATTGATAAATTACGTGCAGTTCAAACAAATGAAGAACTAAAAGATATTCAAGGTCATTTTATGTTGTACTATGCCAATGATGTCCCTGCTATGCAAGAAAATGCTAGAAAAAAATCTAGAGAATTGAAAAGAAAAGCTAGAGAACTAAGAGAAGAAAGAAGAAAACTTGCAATAGAAGCTGGTGAAGATGTACTTGATGATGATGAAGATGCTGGTAATTTAGATGATGATGATTCAAACGTTGAAACCGTTAAACCTGCAAGTAGTTCAGGACCTTATACCATGTGTCTAAAATCTGGACTTGGTATGTCAATATTAAATATTTTATAAATATATAAACCCTATAGATAAATATGTATGTTTCTAGCTGGGTTTGCAAAACGTTTTGGTTTAAAACCTGAACATTTTGCTGCTAATGTTCGTGACAACTACCAAAGGCATGAAGTAGATCAAGAATCTGTAGATCCATATAAGCTTGCAGGTGAATACTGCAATGAGTAAGTATTGATAAGCGTGAATACAATTAAGTATCATTTATAATATATATATTAATATATATGTATGTATTTATATTTAACTGTTAACAGATTATTAAAAACCCCTGATGAAGTTTTAAAGGCTGGCAAATATATGGTAGCATGTCAATTATCTCGAGAACCACTCATAAGGAAATGTTTGCGTGAGACTTTCTTTGATCGTGCTAAAATCAATATTGTACCAACCAAACGGGGTGTCAAAGAAATTGATGAAAATCATAATTGTTATTCGTAAGTATTTTTATATTTTCATTATTTATAGTTAAAAAATCTATCTTAAGTTATACAAAATAACTATATTTTAGTATTTATATAATTAAGAATAATTCTTAACTGTTCATATTTTGGTGTAGAATGAAATACATTCGACGTAAACCCGTGAGAGATTTAGTAAGAGATGACTTTTTAAAGTTACAAATGGCAGAAGATGATAAATTGCTTACTATTTCATTTGATGAAGAAGTAGATGGTTTGGGTTCTCTTCCCTATATAGAAGAAGTCAAACAGCTTTATATAAGAGTAAGTTATCTAAATGTTACAAATAATAATCTATAAAATTATAAAATAATAAATATATTATTACATAGGATGAATTTAGTTCAAATGTACAACAATGGAATGACGTGAGGCGTGAATGTGTTGACTTAGCTTATAGAAAATTATTAATGCCTGAAATGGTAAAAGAACTCAGGCGAAGTCTACTGGCTGAAGCTAAAGAGCATATATTAAAATCTTGCAAACATAAACTGTCAAATTGGCTAGCTGTAAGTAACTTTAATAATTATTACAACATAATTAATTAATATTTAATTTTTATAGGTAGGTCCATATAAACCAGAAGTAGATGAAGATGATGACGATTGGGATACAAGCAAAGGCATTAGAGTTATGGGATTAGCTTATTCGCCCGATCATGAACAAGCATCGTTTGCATGTATTTTATCTACTGATGGTGAAGTTGTTGATCATCTACGTCTGCCATATATTATGAAAAGACCATTTAATGATGATATAAAGGCAAAAAGAGATGGAGATTTCAATCATATAAGGAACTTCTTAATTTTTAAAAAACCCCATGTCATAGTTATTGGAGCAGAGTCTAGGGATGCATTGTGGCTAGTTAGAGATATCAAAGCAGTTGTTGACCAACTAGTTGTTGATGAACAATTTCCTCAAATACAAGTTGAAATTTTAGATAATCACCTGGCTAGGATTTTTGCCAATTCTATTAAAGGAGAAGTATGTACATTGTTTTTAGGCATTTCCATTTAAAATAGTTATGGTTCTTAAAAAAAGTATTTTTTTATTAGAATGAATTCAGAGATTATCCACAACTTTTACGTGAATCCATATCTTTAGGACGTAGAATGCAAGATCCTTTAGTTGAATTTTCTCAATTGTGTTCAACAGACGATGAGATATTGTGTCTTCGCTATCATCAGTATCAAGTATTTATTTCAATCTATTTTTTTTTTTTTTGTTTTTTAATTTATAATACAAATTATTTTATTTTCAAATGTTGTATAGATTTAAATAGCTTCGATAAATTATTATTTGATTAAATGTGTGACTTGGAGAATGTCATATATGACAGTTAATGTTATCTCTGTTTCACTCATTGCATAACACCAAATTTTACTTTCAGTAATTTCAATTTTGTGTTCTTGTCTGAAATTTTGAATATAGTGAACTAATAAATTATCTAACTTAAAGATAGAAATATTATCTCATATTTGTTTTCTAGTAATTTTTTGAGATATTTTAATTTTTAAACAAGTTATGAGGGTAAAATAACGATGTATAAAAATGCTTAAAAATTAAAATATTCTAAAAAACCAATGGGAAAGTTTGATAATGTTCTTTCTTTTTAGTTTAATAATATGTTAATCGCTTTAGTTTTAAAGCTAACTACACAAAATTGGATCTGCTGAAAAAAAGTTTGCCATGTTGTCTCCATCTGAAACATCCTTTCAGCACATAACATATACATTTTTGTGCTATTTAATATTTATTACACATATTGACATAACTTTTATTTTAAATATACAATTTTATTCACTTATATTATATATTATCGTTGGGCGAGTAACAAGTCGTATCTCAAAAATGTAATATGTTCAGGAGAGACAAAAGTCGTATCTCAAAAATGTAATATGTTCAGGAGAGACAAAATCGTGAACACTGATAACATGTAATCAAGTTACGGCAAATTTACAATTAAATCTTTAATCTCCTTGAAGATTGTTATTATAATTATTAATATTATTATCAAAATATCATGTGTTATTTTTTCCCGCATTTTTTTATGTATAAATCGCAAAATTGATTTTTTCTTGAGATACGACTTGTTACTCGCCCAGCGACGATATGTAATATAATGGAATAAAATTTTAAATTTTAATATTCTAATATTTTCTACTTTCAGGAAGTGCTCAATCAAGAAGAATTACTCGAAGGTTTATATCAAGAATTTATAAATCGTACTAATGAAGTGGGTGTTGACATAAACGATGTGGTTCAACGTGTTTATGCGCCCAACCTATTACAATTTGTCTGTGGTTTGGGACCTCGTAAAGCCACTGCATTAATTAAATTAATGAAACAGACAAATCAACGATTAGAAAACCGAACTCAATTAGTTACTGCATGTCATATGGGCCCTAAGATATTTATAAACTGTGCTGGATTTATAAGAATTGATACCAACTCTTTGGGTGATAGTACTGAAGCATATGTAGAAGTTTTAGATGGATCTAGAGTACATCCAGAAACATATGAATGGGCCAGAAAAATGGCAGTTGATGCTCTAGAGTATGATGATGAGGAGGCAAATCCAGCAGGAGCTCTAGAAGAAATTTTAGATGCACCAGAAAGACTGAAAGACTTGGATTTAGATGCATTTGCTGAAGAATTAGAAAGACAGGTATACTGTTCTTTATACTATCTTTATTTTCTTATAAATATAAATATTTTATTTTTAAAAATGTTAATATTTTAGGGTTTTGGTAATAAAAGTATCACACTTTATGATATACGCCAAGAGTTAAACCACCGCTATAAAGATATTCGAGTGGCATATAAGCCTCCTAATCCTGCTCAAGTTTTTGAACTATTAACTAAGGAAACTCAGGAAACCTTTTTTGTTGGAAAAATGGTTTTATCTACTGTCACTGGAATTGCACGTAGAAAACCACAAAATGATCAACTTGACAAGGCAAATCCAGTGAGAAATGATGAAACTGGTTTATGGCAATGTCCATTTTGTTTTAAGAACGACTTCCTTGAATTATCAGATGTATGTTTTTACTTTTATAATCACTTAATTACTGGAATTAATTTATTTTTATTATAAAAATGTTTAGGTATGGAACCATTTTGATGCTGGTGGTTGCCCTGGTCAAGCATCAGGAATTCGTATAAGATTAGATAATGGTATAAGTGGCTTTATAGCAATGAAAAATTTATCAAATACTCATGTTGCCAACCCTGAAGATCGTGTTCGTTTTAACCAGGCAATACATTGTCGGATTATCAAAATTGAACCAGATAGATTCTCATTTGAAGCTACTTCTAAAAGCTCAGATTTAAAAGACCAAGAAAACCATTGGCGACCCCAAAAAGATCCTTATTATGATCATGAAACTGAAAGCAAACAACGAAAAACTGAATTAGACAAGAATAAAATAAAAAATGCTCAGACATATATTAAACGAGTAATTGTGCATCCATGTTTCCACAATGTATCATTTGCAGAAGCTGTTAAATTGTTGAATAATTCTGACCAAGGAGATGCTATTATTAGACCATCTAGTAAAGGTGCTGACCATTTAACTGTTACTTGGAAAGTAGCTGATAATGTTTACCAACACATTGACATAACAGAAAAAGGGAAAGTCAATGCTTTTTCATTGGGACGTTCACTTTGGATTGGTACTGAAGAATTTGAAGACCTAGATGAAATTATTGCACGTCATATTACTCCAATGGCAAGCAATGCTAGAGAATTGTTACGGTTTAGGTATTATCGAGATACAGATGGAGGCAATATTGAAAAGGCCGAGCAAATACTCCGAGAAGAAAGAACTAATAACCCTTCAAAAATCCATTACATTGTATCTGTGTCACAGGTATGTTAATTGACAGATTTATTTTAGATAATGTCTAAAAGTTGTGATAAAAATAATGAAGCTTTGCTTAGAATTAAGATGCTAATATACTGTTAATTTTTGAAAAATAAAATATGGGACAAACCATTACCATCTTAAACCACTAGGATTTTATATATTGTTTCAGAGTTTCAATAATTTTGTATTAATGTATAGCTTCACAGTTAGTATTGCTCAAAATTGTTTTCAGTACTACCGTTTTTACTATCATTATAATATATGAAATCATTTTAATACTCGATAAGTGATTTTGATATACATTTTTTTACATTAAAACAGACAATTGAGAACTAACCCAGTCACCCAGACAATAAATATGAAAGTGCATTAATAAATGTAATCGGATTAATGGGAAATATAGCCATTTGATACTTGTAATTTTGTTTAAAATAAACAAGTTAACCTATTATAATTAATTTAAAACATAATGTAGTAGAAAGCCATTTATTTTTTTTTACTATATTTTTTTTTTTTCAGAAATATGCAGGTAAATTTCTTCTATCCTGTTTACCTACTCGTAGGTCGAAACATGAGTACATAACTGTTACACCAGAAGGCTATCGTTTCCGTAGCCAAAATTTTGATTCTATTGGATCTTTATTCCGATGGTATAAAGAACATTTCCGAGATGCTACCCCTCATGTAACACCAGTAGCGTCTCGATCTGCCGGACAAACTTATGGACCTTCTCCGCATACAGGTATGTGTATACTGTATAGTAGCATTATTAATTATTGATTATTTATTTGTTGTTTTTTTTTTTTTAATATTTTAGAACCTTCTCCAATGAATCGTAGTCATAGTAGCCACTCGGCTACACCTCAATATTCGCAATCCCCGCATGCATCATACAACAACATGCAGCCATCTGCTTATAACACTGTAAATTAATGGTCGACCTAGCTATAGTAGTTTAAAATATATATTAACATTTTTTTTTATTATTCAGCCGTACACACCATCAGGGCAGACTCCTTACATTGGCAATTATGCTACTCCTCGTTATGGTGCTTCTCAGGCACCAGTTCATGATGGTGTATTTCTTCATCCAAGCTCCCTTACACCAATTGTTCAAAGCAGTCCAAAACCATCTCCCTCTAAACCACCTGTACAATCAGCAGATCCAAATGATTGGCGTCGAATGGCTGAAGAATGGGCTAAAGCTAAACAACGAGGTGATGGAGGATATTCTACACCCATGTCTGATGGAGGCGGGCGACACGCATCTCGTAGCAGGTAATATGTTAACACAATATTGAGTCACAAATTATAAATCATAAAAATATTTAACGTTTGCTAACCATAAAAAAAGTCTATAATTAAATTTACGTAATTCTAAATAAAATGATTTTATAATTTTCTTAATTATTGTTTTTATTGATATTATTTAGAGGTGGGTCGAACTCCAAAGTATGGTCTCGAACCAAACTTTTTAATTGAATTAAATGTCAAATCAAACTTTGTAGTCTTATGTCAAACCAAAAAAACTAACGACTATCGAGTAAGGAGTAGGACTATTAGTTATAGAATTTCAAACTTTTTTCTTGGATTATGTTCAGTTTGGTGTTTTTAAAGGTTTGTTCGATTTATCGTACTACAAACAGTTAAGACTCACCTCTAGTATTAACTTAATAATACTAGGTTGATTAATCGTATAAAGATACAAGTTATGGATATTAGTGTGTTGTGAATTATGATATTATTTTTGAAACAATATTAAATGTTATACCGCCATAGTATTCATAAAACAATATTTCAAACCAAGTTGATATTTCTTCAATACCATCCAAACCTAATTTGTTATCTATATTTTAGGTGTAAAATAATAAACTCGGTATATAAATTTATAAATTATTCAAGAAAATGAATTTTTATAAAATTCAGAAGACTTATAGTTTTGTTTTTCACGGGATAGAATCACTCCCCTCGGTATTTATAGTAAAATTACCAAAATTCCACAACGCATAGAGAACAATTTTATCTGTGTCGTAGCGTTTTAATTTTTTTGATAGCATTTAACAATAATTTTTAAGAATTGAATGAAAAAAACAAATAAATCCTAATGTTCTCAATAAATTAACTTTAATTTTATTTATGTTATCCAAATAATAAAAACGCTATGACACAGATAAAGTTGTTCACTATGCGTTGTGGAATTTTGGTAATTCTACTATAAATACCGAGGGAGTGGTTCTATCGGCTATCCCGCACAAAATAGTATTTTGCTATGTTGTACATTTGTAAGACGGAGACAATGCATGCGGGCATAGCGTCCTCTTAACAATTTATCAGTTACCACTTACATTGTATTTTAAGACTCAGTTTTATTAACAAAACAGATTCCCAAACAAAAATTAAACAATTTAGGACCGATCTTACAAAGTCCGGTTAAAGTTAACCAACCGAATTCTGCCGGTAATAGAATCTGTTATCAGTCGGTTAGCGTTAACTGACACTTTACCAAACATTGTAAGAATGGCCCTAAAGGTGCTTAAATTTTTTTTTTTAACTTTTTATAGTAAAACCTTAAGAGATATTTAGATATATATTTTAGCTTTAATTTTATAGATTTGTATATTTTTCTTAAAGTTGAATTAAAATTGTATAACTTTTTGAAGTATTTTTCCCATCACCCAATTTTATAATCACCGTAACAGTTGAATATTTAAAGGTATATGTAAATATGTTTAAAATTAGATCTACTTAACTTTGTTTCTTTACATCTTTTATATTATTTACTTTTTTTATTAGTTTCCTGAAAATATTTTTTACTCGGAACTTGTGATTAAAATATAAAATAGTGACTACTAACTATGTATTACTTAGATAATTTAGGAGTTACCATTCAGAATTTTAAAATAACTTGATACAACACAATACTATACGTCTGAGTATTCAATGTATATATTTTTACCAATTCACTATTTTGGGCTGTTCTAAAAGAAATATGGTATATAGACCTGTATACCTTTACCTATAAAAATAATCAAAATGCAATTGTAAAAAAGTTTTCATTGGACAAATATTGATAAAAATAAAAACTAGTAACTAACCAATAACCTAAAAAATGAATCAGTTATTAGGCTTCTCCAACGATATATTTTTGAATATCGATATCGTTTTGAATTGTGCGATATCGAAAAAAAAATTTAGGTATCGATATATCGATATCTCTATGACTATCATAATTGTCAAATGTTATCCTGAGCTGTTTTTAACCCGGAATATCCGATATATTTCGATAATCGATATATTTCGATTATCGATACATACAATTATCGATATATACGATTATCGATACATATATTTCCGAAAAAAAGTTCGCGATATCGATATCGAATCGAAATATCGATATCGTTGGAGAAGCCTATCAGTTATTTTTAAATGTAAAACAAAACCATTAAATGTGAGTTAAAACAATGTTAAATATTACAATTTTAAAATAGTCATAACTTGCTTAAAAAATTAAATATCAATTAAAACCACAATATGCTCTTGCTAATATTTTTACTTTTAATTTGATAATTGGTAAATTCTCTCTAATATTAAAGCTATCAACAAAAACTGTTGATTTTACTGTATGAACATTTTTTATGTCGTACATTTGTAAGACTAAGGTCTAAGACAAAACATCTGGATATTTTATCCTCTTAATTATTGTTATAATGTAATTGGTTTTAATATTTTAGGTACAACAATCATCGATATAATATGAACCGAGAAAGAGAAACAAGTACACCACGCAGCGATGCACCTTCACCTACCCCAAGTGCCTCATCATACGGATATAATTCACCAGCACCAACAAAGACCTACAAAAGTAGTTATACAACATCTTCACATAATTCATCAAAGTCACCGCGAGGCCCATCATCTAATTCCGGTACACCATATGATCCATTTACAATGGAACCTGGGCAAGATTCACCTGGAGTATATGCTTCATCGTCCCGTTCAGTACGCAATGATGAAAACGATCCAGACAGATATGCATCACCTGGATCAAGATGGACTCCGCGGTCTGGTCGGTCAACTCCCCATACCATTAATAGCCCTAGATCAATGATTGAATCTTCTATGGGTGATAATACACCACTGTATGAAGACTAAATGGATTGAAATTTCTCATTTTGTTTTATTTTTATATAGTTCAGTTTCCATTTTTAGGTAGGAATATGTATTTTTTTTTATGTGTCAATTGAATAAAAAAAATGATAAAAATTAATTTAGTGTTTCGGGTTAAAAATTAAAGGTTTCAAATTGGCTTGTATAAAAAACAAAGATTTTTTTCGACTTTGTTTTAATACTTTGAATATGTTATTGCTGGACATTTTCATGACAAAACCTAATTTAAGATAAAAAATATATAAATATATATAAACTATTTTGATCCAGAAATCAACATTTTACATTATTAATTAGCTGTTCAAAACTATTTTAGTAAATTATATTACTAATTGAACATTTAAATTTATTATTGGCATATTTTTTGACTCGTGTTAACACAATTTTTATTTTTATATACTATGGTATCAAAAAGGGCATCATTAATAAAATATATTTTTTCGTTTTTATACTCACTATTATTGTAAATTTGTTACATTACATCTATTATTACAAACATGCACTAATGTTTTTAATACATAATATTATTCATTCTATTGAACAACATAATTTATACAAAAATAAGGAAATTTGGTTATCAAGGCGTTTTACCTATATTGTTTTATTAACAATGTTGAAATGTGATTCAGTGTGACTTATTTTTAAGGTACTAATTTCATGTACCTCTTGCGCTATTTTTCTTGATTTACATAGTGATTGAAATTTGTCTGATTCAATATAATATTTCAAATGTGACATGAATAAAATTTAATAAATGATAGATAATAATAATAAGATAAATAATACCTATAAGCAATAGAAAACGAAACAATTTATCATTTAATTAAAAACATCTACTTTTAGTATTTTATAACTGTTTATTATAACTTTGATATGGTTAACAATATATTACCATATTGTTATATTTTAGTAAAATTATACAGCCAATAAGTTGTTGGTGTGATAATAAAAATTGTTTCTTAATTTGTATATTAGTAAGAAGTAATCGATGTTACTTAATTAATAAGTTAGTAACTTCAGTTTATAATATAACTTGTTTAGTAAAAATTAACTCAGATATAAATAGTTTTTACTACGTATATATTTTCTTTTAAACAGATGTATAATAAAAATACATATATATTGTTAACAAGGATTATTTTTTAATTTTTATTGCGCCAAAAATACATTAAATATTCTTTATTGTTTCACCAATAACCACCATTAGAGTAAAGAATGTAGGGTTGAAAATAAACGAGTAAGCAGGGTCATGACATGGGTTGTTTGGCCACTACGGTACTAGACATAACAGTAACTGTAAAGCTGGATCCGATTAGTATGATCTGAATTTTGAGTATGTGACCTATACATTTAATTTTAATCAAAATTATCAAATTTAACTGAATATAAAGTTAATAAGGTATAATAAATTATCATTCAAAGTGAATAATTTTTTATTGGTTTGGATTTAGGCAATATTTTATAATTTTATATATTTTACTTGTACAGGCGGCTACTAATATTTGATATTATAATGTTGCTAACAAGAAGAGATCTGCTAGGGCCTGGCCAGACCATAAAACAAATATTTTTGGTTGGATCGTTGTACTTGGCTATGGACCTGGCCTTAAAAACGTATATTGTAAATTTTACATTTACGTTTTAACAAAAATAATATGTAGTTCAAGTACAATATCAAAACTATGTTTTTCCCCTGGATACTGTTATCGTCGATGGGAATCGAGAGCTCAGGAATTGAAAAAAAAATTATGGACTGGGCTGGGAAGGACTTAAAATAAAAAATCGGGTAAGTGGGTGTGGCTGTGCTGTACAGTAGGTTACAAGTGGGTCACTGTAAATAGATGGTGTTGAATTGAAATATTCCATTTAATAGAAAAACTATTCTGAGCGAGGATGGTCTGTCATGTCTGTACTAAGACGTACTAAGTAGGTATATTTGATGATATTATTATGACTAAGAGGATGTCGCACCGTTGTCTCCGTCTCCTTACACACGTACGACATAGGACATTTTCGTTGGCTAGTTTCAATAGGGTGCCCAGGTGCTGTCAGTTTTGATAATAATGATTCAGTTAAGTAATAACCATAGGTGTCAATATGTTTATAATGTAATGCCATGTACCAGGGGGTGAATCCAGAAATTTTTTTTTTAGGGGTGGGGTTGTCTTTATACTTACGACTAAATTGCCCAAATTGTAACACAAGCAACAAAGTATGCTTGGCATCAGGAATGTATAAAAGAATATTAAAAATTGTATACATTTTTGTCTTTTTTGATACCTACTATTACTTCAAAATAAAAAAGATGGGTAAGTGGATGTCGCTCTGATGTACAGTAGGTTACAAGTGGGCCACTGTAATGGATGGTGTTAAATTTGAATTCAATGATATAATATCATTGTATTAGAAAAACGATTCTGGGCGAAAACAGTCAGTCAGCCTATGATATTATTAAGTATATTTGATGATATTATTGTGAATAAAGTAATTTATATATAACCTATTTACGTGGGACATTGTTTTAAATTTTTAATCCTTAGCTATAAAAGTTGAACATTTTATACATTTTTAACTAAAAATAATTATTAAATTTTAAATTTGATATATTTTGTCAAAATTCGAACTTTAAATGCTTATAAAAAAAATTGTGCCTATGTACTTTCAATGTTTTTCAACTGCTATTGTAACAATATATCAGGCGCCTTGCATTAAATTTTCACGCTTTTTTAACCAACAAATAAATTTTCATTGATATTTATAGAAAAAAAAAAACTAAAAAAATTGAAAACTGACAATGTCCGTAAACATCTCAAAAAGAGTCAAAATATTTTCAAAATGTTATGCTGTATAGAAAATGAAAATACGAACATTCAGTGAAATTATTAAGTATCTATAGTCATTTCTATTTTAATTACAACAAAATAAGGAAATCGTTACATGAGAAATCGAGTGAATATCAAATGTTGTAAAAATATGAATTTCAAACGCTCATAAAAATTTAATTTGACTTTCTTGTAGACATTTTTTTTTTTGATAAAGATAGATAAACTTATTAATGATCTTGTATTACATTTTAAAATCTTAGATTTAAAAATAAAAATGTTTATGAATTTCTAACTCAAAATAATTTGCAAATTTTCGTCATTTTTACGTATTTTCTCAATATTTGAACTTCAAATACTTATAAAAAAAAATTGTGACTGGATTTTTAATTTTTTTCATCTGCCTTTGAAACAATATACTAGGAGCTTTCTATTAAATTTTCAAGCTTTTATAACCAACAAATAAAATTTTATTGATATTTATAGAAAAAAAACTAGAAAAAATGGAAACTGAAAATGTCCGTAAAGAGCTCAAAATAAGTCAAAATATTTGGAAAATGTTATGGTGTATAGAAAATGGTCATTTGTTTAAGAGTTGCACTAAAAACCAAAATCAATTTTCTCGAAAACAGATTTTGCGTAAAAATTCCCGTTTTTCCTTAATTATTCTTTTGTTTTTCATGGTGCTCTTAAAAACTACTGAGAAATTTTTAATTTTAACCCCCCACTGTACCAACTAGATTCACTTTCCTATCAGAAAAAATACTGTTGAAGAAAATCTAAGCATTTTTACTGTCCTAAAAGGTGATGACAGACACAAAAATTAAAAAAATTTAAAAAAAACACACACATCATTGTAAAATCAATACATTCATCGTTTCATTCAGAATCTTATATTAACCAAATAAGAATTATTTTTAAGAAATTATTCTGTTCAATTGGGTACAATTTAAAATAGTTTTATTATATTTTAACAACTTTACGTTACACACTTAATAATATGGCCCGTATTACAATAGTGGATTACTGGCTGAATTCCGTGGTTTAACCTCGTATCAACTATTGCTCATCTAATATTAAAAATAATACATTTTTTTGTATTTTAATTTTTACAATAATTGAGCAAATGGCAAAATCGAGCCAAAATAAATAATTATTATTTTTATAAGTATTATTATTACGTATATATTATTATTTTAACTGATAATATATTCTATTCACTATTGTACCTAGATATTATATCTTCTCTACATCATGCTTGATAATTAATTTTTTTTTATTATATTATATTATATAGGTATCTATACAAATATAATATTACGATTTTTTATTTGAGTATTTGTATGTCCTTTATTTGGGTCAGTAGATATAGTAGGTAGTATATTTGAGCTTTTATGAACAGTTTAAGCTCGTACTTTATACCTAATGTATATTTGTATGTAGATATTACTAATTCCATTTTTGTATATATATGATATAACGAACATATTATAATAAATATACATTGTACATAATAATTGGTATATGATTCCAAAACATTGGTTTATTTTAATAATCCATACGACCATACAATATAACATAAAATATATTATGTTGGCATGCATATTATTGACATTTGAACAACAATGAATACACTTAAATCTCTATTACGACTCGTATAAAAGTCGGCCTTTGAGCGTTGAGTGGCGGGTGTTAAAATTCTGAACTGCTAAACTGCCGGAATTTTTTGTGTCAATATTGTATGATTGAAAGATACGAGAGTAGTGTCGCCTTATCTTCTCTACATCGTGACCACGATTTAAGATAGTAGTTTTGGCCAAAACAAAGTAAATTTAATTAAAGTAAAAAGTCAAGTCAATATAACCTGATATACCTAGCTATATATAAACAATTAATAACATTGATGTAGATAATAGATATTTAGCGCGGAAGCAATGCGAAAGCAGTTCCCGCGACGCCGTCGGTTCAAACAGAAAAAAAAAAAAAAAAGATAATAGATATTTAGAATTTAAATATAGACGACAGTAAAGTAATATTGGTAGAGATTTCTAGGTAGGTACTAAGATACATTCTGTTCTTGATTCTATTGTTATTGAGTATGTACCAAAAGATGCGACAGTGGACTATTTAGTAACAAAACTAAAACTAAGAGCTTCTATAGATTTTTGGCTTCCTTAATTTTTGTGCTCAGAAAGTAAGCTATGCCAAACCAAATTGAATGTAAAATCAAACAAATGCCTTGTAACTGACCAAACTTACCTGGTTAGTAACCATTATAACCAGAACTCTAGTATTTGCCTACACTTTATTTGTACTTGATGGTACATTAAGAGTTAGCTAAATAAACTATAAATTTCAATTCCAAAGGTTATAAGGTTATCTGCCGGCTGTATTAAATTATTATTTTAAATAATAAGTATTTATTTATAGAAACTCATGTAATACAATAAATTTTTATTTATTACTAATAACCAAAGCCCTACTTGGGGAAGCCCCAGGCCCCGACACAATTAGGGTTCCTATATACTCGTACTACTGTAGTCTGTAATACAGTCATGTATTATGATTTATTTATAATATTAAATTATAAATTGAAAATATAAATTTGTAAATATATTTTATTTTTTATTTCTGATAATATTTTCTATATTCTGCAAACTTATAATAATTATTATAAACCGACAATCGGTAATAAACAAAATATTTTTCTGGATAATAGGAATATTCAAAATTAACTTAATTGGAAAAATAAAGAAAAATATGAGTCGATTTTAAATTAATGTAGAGGCAAATGAGTTAAGTTAAAGTTAAGTTAGTCAAAACACCAAACTAGTAAGTTAAGTTAATAAGTTAAAATTAACTTAACTTTTAACTCATCTTCTAACTTATTAACTCGTTATTGCCTTGAATTAACCCAGCCTTGGGTTTTTGAATATTAATTAATGATATTGATGTTAAGATTGGATTAATTGATATATTATAATCATGCAGTTTACGATAATATGCAAAAACATTGATTTATGAAAAAAAATGCCGCTTACGCCCTTTGCCTTCAAACCATCGACATAATAATTATAATATTATAATTTATTAGAAAATTATATAGGTATTTATTTACTTTTATTAAAAAGCACTAACATTACTTAAAGATTATCAGTTATCAATTTTTTTTTAAAATTAAATAAATAATAATTTTAATGAAATAAAAAGAAACGTCAAAATGGTCTAGATCCATGAACGACTGGTGAAAAAAGTACCCATGGTTATTCATTATTAAATTACAACAAAATAATAAATATCGATCGAAGAGATTCGTTAGGAGTAAATATCCAATGATATAAAAATGCAATTTTCAACATTCATAAACATTTTGCAACTACCAACTATAGTATGATTACAGTAAATTTCTTTTCTCGAATGGTAGAATTTCATTAATTAATACCAATTTGAAAAAAGTATCAAAACAACCAAAACCTTTAATATTGGTAATTTCGTATTTCTATTGACTTATTATTATAATATAGGTTTTAATATTTTATTCTTATATACCTATCGATTCACACTAATAAGTAATGAACTACATGTCTACTAAAATAAATGCGAAAAAAAAATTCAAACAATTATTACTTAAAACATTAAACAGACGAATGCCATAAAGAGACGTATGCCATACGTTATACGAATAATCATGTAATGCGTTTCTCAACTTTTTGCTACTCCGATTATGGGCGAAATAATCATTGTACGTACTTCGACCATAGATCCTTTTTGAATCGCCGTACGCCAAAAAATCAGAATCTCGAGTTTCGTATAGAGATCAAGCGAAAACCCAAAATCCAAAATACTCGTTACTACCTACGTAATTTTCGAAGTACAAAAAACACATGAAAAATCATAACTCCCGATGCAAAAGTCGAATGACTTCGATCTCGGTACCCATCGATACGGCGCAAAGACATCTATAACATCCGACATTAAAAACGCCCAAAAACTAAGTGTCCGACTAAGTCCGGCCGTCTCAATAGACCTGCCAAATTCGTGCTACGGGCGGGCCGCCGTCCTCCCCCAAGCTCCTGACAATTTTCCGGGAGGAGTCGACGCTATCTGATTACATTTTCGAAATCTCCAGTTCAATACGGAGATTTTCGTACTACTTAGAGCGACGCAAAATGATAGTAGGCAGTAGGCACTTTTAAAAAGATGTCTAAGTCCGGCTGACCGTGGTGTCCGGGTGCAGCGCGATGCACGGGCGGGCCGCTGTCCTCTTGTAGGTTCCTGAAGTCTTAAGATCTGTTTTTAATAATCTCAAGGGTTGTACCTAAGCGGCTATATGATTTTGAAAATTTAGTCGAACTTCCAAGTACATAGAAATATCATTCAAAGTCGGTAGGTATTCGGGTCTGTTTAAGTAAATAATTATTTCTGGCGTAGTGCGCTCTCTAGCGTTCTATATCGGTTTTCTCCGGTATCGATTTTTTTGCCTTGTTTGGGCACGCTGCACATCGTTATCAAATATTGCTAGTGGAAAATTTAATTCGGAATATAGGTGATTAGGTGAATAAAGGTGATTAGGTGAATAAAGGTGATTATTTTATGTGTTCCATTTACTGTGGACTGTAATGTACCTGTTATAATTTTTTCTTTTTACATCTTAAACCTTAGTAATTATTACTAATTATTATTAATTTCGTCCTGAAATTGATGTAGTTTAAGAGATTAAACCATCACGAGTAGATTTTAAAATGGAAGTTTATACAAAAGCCCCGACCGATTACAAAATTGAAAATGTCAACATTTCATCAAGGTAATAACGACATAACGTACCTAATAGGCCAATTTTAAATTCCACCGGTACTATTTGTTACCTGTGAAAAAAATGTGAACTCCAATGATATTAACTTTTGAAATGTAAATTTAATTTTAACCTCCCCCCCCTACGCTATATTATTTATAAATTCTTAGTCTTAGTTACAATTAAATTTGATTATAATGACACGTATTTTCTTTCAAAATGTATTGCTGAAATTAATAATTACAAAACACGTTGAATGTCATAGATTAGATAAAGACTACAATTTTGTTGGTTAAATATTTGATTTATTGATTATTATCGGAATCTAGGTAAATTGTGATTGTCATTGTTATACATATTTTGTAAATTTGATGACTTGAATCTATAGATCATAATATATCATAAATCATAGTTGATAAATTTAGTTTTAAATTATTTAATTTTTATTATTGTGTATATCTATATATCATATTATATTTGCACTTGTGTATTATATAATTGTGCATACAAATTACAAATTTGGATTGGATTTTTTTTGTAAAATTGTGAATTTATGTGTTATAAATCAAACTCTAAAATCAAGTAATCGAAAATTGGTGGAATTTACATGTACCTATAATTAATTGTAAAATATTATATTAATGCCTTCTTATAGTAAACTGGTTTAGATACAATTAAATAGATATTTTCGCATCTTTTTAATAAGGTCTTCTCCTGATGATATCTTACAATACCCATCGCCGTCTTACAAAATATGTATATACATAGCAAATTTGCGTTCAACACAACCAATTTTGTCTTTGTATAATTAGTTAGTTTAGGTATTAATGTATTATGTTTTATGACCCACCAACAACCTTAAAGGTAAGAATAGTCTGTGTTTGTACATGAGTTTTTATGATAATGCAATTTTAAATACCTACTCACTTAAAAAACACAAATGACTTTCAAAATCATAATTAATGTTCAAACACAATTAGTGTTCTTAACTTAAAGTTTAATAATAGGTTAACGCACTTTAATATGGAAGCTAACCAAAACAAATTGTTCAATATTTTAGTATTTTAAGATGCTAGCACAAATGCGATTGTGACGTTCTCCTAATCTTTTAAGATATTGAGAGTAGACCATGTTTCCAATTTTTCCTTATCAACATTTTCAAATAGCAAAGTATATTCTTTTTAATAAACCAAAAATCAAGGTATTTTTTGCTTTAGTTGGTTTCTAGACTTAACTATACTTATTACCAAAGGATTAAATTGTATAGACGTATAGTTATTGAACACAACATTTAGAACTTGTTACATTTGTTTGAATCAACAACTTTAAGAATAATATTTCACCAAGTAAACTAATTAGTAAATTCAATGTCACGAGTTGTCTATAAATCTATAATACCATAGACATAAGCGTGTGCAGAATTTCTGGCAGGGTAGTCATATACATAAGTACATAAAACAATAACACACACATATTACGTATATATTATAATATTCATATTCACGCCTGAGTTATAAAAACTAATTTGGATGGGGTAACCTCATTTAAGTACATTTACCATAGGTAGTAAAAAAGTATTTTATGATTGGCTATCAATTATCATAATAATATTTAATATTCGCAGAGTAGTCCGTGCGCACGCTTATGATCATAGACCCCAGTATAAAGTATGGTAATACTCAGTCAGCCAATATAAAAGGCTACCGTGAATATTATGATCACAACTCTGAACTCATTATTTATATTTTATATAATATATTTAGAATCAAAGGGAAAAGTTGAGTTATTTTATGGCTGGATGCTTTTATAATGATTAATGACTCATGTATAAAGAACTGTACAATTTATAATCTGAAATTGAATAATAATAATAACTGTAATAATTACAAATATTACTTAAGAGTCTTGATCATGGTGAGACATAAATTACAAATTAATAACTATTTAGATATAAGAAACAATTAATGTGTATTATAGGTACGTCATAGTGTCATACTATAACTTAATCAAATTAAACATAATGTAATACTTTTCATTGATGATTTATTTAATAGTTGTAAAATCTATTGGTTTCTTTTTATTTATATCAATAAATAAACATCACAATGAACTTCAACATATTACATACATTTTATGAGTTTATTATTAATACATTGTGTGGTCCATTAGTGATTTGAAGTGATTAATATGTTTCACCGTAGTCCGTGATAGTCTTCATTTCAGTAAACTGTAACTTTAATCATGCAATGGTTCTATCCAGTTCAGGATAGAATAAATTTATCTTTTTTTCTAACAATGTATGTCACATGTTGGGTAATCAAATATAATACAGTTGAACATGGTTAACTCGTAATCGTCGATACCTCAAACTTTTTCCATGGTCCCTAGAATTTCCTATAGTTATGTTATCCTTAGATAACTCAAATGTATGAATAATTTGAACTTTCTGGCGAGTCCCTTCAACTTCGAGTTAACCCTGTTCGTTTGATAAAATAACATAATACCAAAACATGTTATGAATAAATAATCTTTGCAAGTAAAAGTTTATATTATACTTACAGTATTTGTTACAAGCTGTTTACGGGCACAGCGCATTTCCGGGCATTTACAATAAAAATAAACTTCCCTAAATCAAATAATTAAAAAAAAAAAAAAAAACATTTGTAAAGTTTATTTTATTAATTAGCTTATTTTTTATATTTTTTATAATTTTTACATTTATTAATTATAATTTTTTTTATAGAAGTATATCTAACATTTATCCCTTATTAAAAATAATTTACAAAGATAGATATATATTAATGAATCTCAATTTATGATCAATATTTATATTTATTATACATTTCTTTGTACAGTTAACTTAGTGATTTTTTACATGGATATTTTATTTTAACAAAAAATGTGATGTTAAAAATTTGATAGTTAATCATCTTACACAATGAAAGCTGTATTTACTGCATTTTTAACGGTTCAGCTGTAATAACTAACATGTTTTTTAATGCTATGTGAAATAATTTTATAATTAATTTCAGTGAAGGACCAAAAATAGAAAAACACATAATTATTGATTTGTTAACTGAAAACAACACTAGTAAAAGTATCAGAATGTCGGTGTTGCAACTCAACAATTTAAGACACAATGTTGCTAATTTATTGAAGCATACCAATCGCCTTAAGACAAAACTTCAACAAAATTAACTTTTAAAATAAATTAAGTGTAAAAAAAAAATTACAATAAAAATAATAGTTAACAATGTGGTATTTGTATAAAATGTAAGGCTGGAATGTTTGTTTGGTACTTAACATAATATGCAATTATTGTAATTATTATTCTAATGTAAATTTAGTTTTTATACAATTATTAAATATACTCAGTGCACATGTACAAATTATTTTTCTATATAATATATTAAGTACTTATTGTGGAAATAATATTATGTGGCTTATTTACTAAATACAACACTTTGTTTCCAAGTAAGTAGTTATACACCAGAGACCTATTGATATCTAAAAATAATGAGAACAAATTGAATACTGTGACGAAGACTGAACTACCGATGAGATTTATCGCATAGTTTTCAATTAGAAGGGTACTTTTTTACTATAATTTTAAGTTTATAATTACCTACTCATAAAATAGATCCTATTTGTAGTTTTCTTTCTCCATAGACTTTTCGATTTCAAGTGCCAATTTATAACCCAGCTCAGGCCTCCTGTCACGTCCTTCAACCATTGTTTTTATCTAGAAGGGTAAAAAATTAAATAAACAATTTACATTATTATTTTCCAAATAATGTATATTATCATAGGCGCAACTAATATATAAATAACGACCCCCCCCCCCTAGCTGCGCCTAAAAGTATTATTATTTATTATACGAAATCGTATTATAATTATTTATTATCGGATCTCGTAACTCAAATTTTTTCACTGTCCTTAGTGAATTCCTTTACATTAAAATACCCAATTTATATTATATAACCCAAAAATAATTACACAAACTGTTTTATCCTCCTCAAAATTCAAGACTCGACTGTACATTCGTCGACCTGGTCGACAATTATTATAACTAGGCCAAGTAGAGTGATTAGGATCGGCGATATGTCGATGGTATATATAATATGATGGCCATTGTCCTTTACAATTACGTAACTAGGAAAGTTAGTTGTTTGCTTTATTTTGCAACAAGTAACGTGGTGAGTGATATATTAGCTGCGGGTAAATACATATTTTTAAACCACTGACATTTTCAAGTATCAACAATATAGTGGTGATGGGGGTTACCCCTCTCAAAATTTGACACGGGATATTGTCCGTTTTGGCCGGCCCTACTGTTTGCAACGGGCATGGACCAATTGCGCCAAAAACAAAGTTTTTGTTTAGGGTCAATGTACAAATTGAACCCTTTATATTTTACAGTCAATATGCCATTTAACTAGTATAACTTGAATTTTAAATAATTGACGATCAAAAAGTAACTTAATTAATGTGTAGAAAAAAATGTATTTATTTATATTATATTATTATGTATTATGTACTAATACTCGCAAAAAAATCGGTTAGTGTATTAATTTATTATATCATTATAATTAACTAATAAGTTTTCCTTAGGTATATCGTAAAATGTTTTGAGCGCAATTGGTCCATCGACCTTAAAATGTAAAGAGCGCAATTGGTCTATCAACCCTAAAATAGTAAAATGTTTAGAGCGCGATTGGTATATCTACCATAAATGTCAAGAACGCAATTGGTATATGAATAGGTCATTTTAGCTCAATTCGTAAACTGCCTTTGCGACGTTCCGTAATGGGTGAGGTTGAATTTTACTCGGGTTCAAACAGTGGCGCAACTTAATAAGGGGCCCATGTGAAAATTTCTAGACCAGGGCCCTCACCTGCTAGCAAGAATTAAACAAAGTACAGCACTTGGTATAAATCGAACGTGGTTCAAAGTACTCTTTAAACTTTCCTAATATCTCCAAGAACAATTTGAAATGTTCACAAAATCGGTCAAGTAGTTTTTGAGAACCTATATTATAATAGCCACAGCTTACAAATATACATTTAACTCTCATGTTTGTTTTAAGATATAATTTCTTTATTCGAAACCATAAGCGTGCGACAATTTAATGGATCCTTTTACCTCGTCTACCAGAGTAACTTATGGCAAACATTTAAAATACTATTTTTTACTAATTATTTTTTAAAAAAAAATAAACAAATGTCTGTCGTAAATCTCAAAATACCTCTCCGGGTTGAACCAACTGGGTCTAAATAGTGAATCTAAACCATTCAGAGACTCTCAAAAACACACAAAAAATGCCCAGTGGGTTAGGAGGAGATCAATGACATTCAAACATTTATTTGTACAATATATATATTAGCATAGATTGTTATTATTTTCGGCCACCCGGCACCCAATTAATTTTACCAAACAAAATTATTATGCATTAAAACCTTCCCCGTGACTCGACCGATTTACTAGTGAAAACCGTATTAAAATAAGTGGAGTTCTTTTCGAGATATGCTCGTACATACGAAAAAGGGGCTTCTATTTTATAATGTATACATATAGATTATATTATATTAATTGTATTAATATTTAATTATTATTATATTATTTTGTATATTACACATTATAGTGGGAATATCGTATATGAGATCTCGGGGCCTCAAAAAAATGCACACCCAACACTCCCGATAATTGCGCCACTGGGTTCAAAAAAGTAATCATTGTATAATGTATTGCTTTTATTTCGATTATTCACATAAAACCTATTTACTAACTAATATCAGTCGACGGTGGACGGTCCGAAGAATAATTCAAATTTTTAATATATAAAGTTAGGTTATTTGAAACTACGGTTCAAAAATATGTATTAATTATATGTTTATTTTTAGGGATGTGCCGATAATAAAACCGATACTCGATATCGGCCGTTATTGGTGGTATCGGGTTTATTGGTATCGGTTTTTTATCGGTTGCATATATCGGAATATCGGATATCGGTAAAAAGAGGTATTGGCCCATCCCTATTTATTTTGAAATTAGTTACATCGTGTGATTTCGTCGTTGTACATTTCGACCCACATACACATGGAAATAGGTGCTATAATGTTTTCAACTAAAATTAATATTTAAAAGTTCTATGGAATGATAAAATCGAGTTAAATTTGAACATTACTTGTAATTAACCCGAGTGCAATTCGAAAGGACAATTTGGTCTCTGCGTAGTGGTGAATCCACCGGACGAAGAGCACATGATTTATGGCCTACGAGACCGCGGGAAAAAAAGCCCACGGATAAATAAATCCACCGAAAAAAATGTAAATATAAATATGAGCATAATATACAAATTCTGATTACACCATTGTACTCAACTCGTTGAAATATTTAGATTTCTGAAATTTTTTTCTAAAAATCGCTTTGGAACTAAATTGCATTGATTATGTAGATTCATGGAATAATCTGCGTCTATATAGTATACGCAAAATCCCAAACTTCAAAATGTTATAACCTTGGAAATAAGTCCGACCGACAAATTCTCATTAACTCATTGAACTATACCTATAGGTTTCCGAAAAAATCGAGCTAAACTGCATTATTTCAATATTTGTGCAATATTGCAATAGTGATTAGTGTTTATTACGAAGTACTGAATATTATCTTAGTTACAGCTCTACAATAGAGGATTTAGGTTTTTATTTGTTGTTTCTATAAAATATTATACTATATTAGTACAAATGTACAATAGTATCTATAAATAATAATATTTATATAATTAAATAAGTACATATATATGGTTCACCGGTTTAAAGAACAACAATGGATACCCAAATCCCCCTCTCCCCCGTAATTACACCACTGAAACTGTGGGTACCTACTATAATATATCATTAACCACCCAATGACTCAATTAAAAAGAACAATTTATAACAAAATATACTATTATGTATACCTACATGTGTTTATATTTATATTTAAATTTTTTTCTGAGCTTTTTTCCGTCTACCGGCCTACGAATTACAAATGAAATGTAAGCTCGGCAACAAGTAATAAGTAATAAAAAGTGATGATTGTAATAATACCTATTCTACCAGTACCACAATAATAATATTAAGTATAGTAAATACTAAATAATAATACACAGCTCATATGTCTTAATGTATTATAGTGTACAAAGTCCCAACAGTTAAAATAGTGAAACGTATTTAGTATTAGGAAATTATATTATCCGAATGAGAATACAATACTGCCAGCTGTTTAAAAACATAAGTTTTATAATTTTGAAATAAACTAAAATTTTTATATATAAACCTACCTCTAATAACGGTTCTTCTTGAACTAGGTATTTTATAAGAATAAAACTAAAAAAAGGAGGGTAAGTGGATGTCGCTCTGTTGTACAGTAGATTACAAGTGGATCACTGTATAATGGATGATATTAAATTTTAATTCAATAATATAATATCATTGTATAAGAAAAACGATTCTGAGCGGAGACATACCGTCTGTTTAGGTATAAGACATATTATATACTTATCTATGGTATTAAAAAAAAATTGACCTATAATAGGTACCTATAATAAATTCCAAAATAATCATATCACAATATTCATTAGGTACTTATAACGCGTTATACATCAACAACAAACCGTGATACTATCATAGATATATAATAATATACTTTAGAAGTTTCAAATACCCACGAATATTATACAATCGCAACAAAATAACTAAAATAGTTATTCTAGGTGTTTTAATATGTAATTTCGTCCAAATTTGAACTTAAAATGAGTATAAAAATAAACTGTGCTTATGTGTTTTTAGATTTTTTGGTAACAGAATTAACTATTTAAGTGGAATCTTGTTTTAAATTTTCAATCCTTAGATATAAAAGTTGACCATTTTATAAATTTTTAACTACAAAATAATTATTGAATCTTAAATTTGATCAATTTTGTCAAAATTCAATCTTTAAATGCTTATAAAAAAAAAGTGTGCCTATGTATTTTTAATATTTTTCAACTGTTTTTGTAACAATATATCAGGAGCCTTGGATTACATTTTCACGCTTTTTTACCCAACAAACAAAATTTTATTGATATTTATAGAAAAAAAAACTAAACAAATTGAAAACTGAGAATGTCCGTAAAAAGCTCAAAAAAGTCAAAATATTTTCAAAATTTTATGGTGTATAAAAAATGAAAATATTAACATTCAGTGAAATTTTCAAATATCTACAGTCATTAGTTTTTTAATTACAATTAAATAAGAAAATCGTCACATGAGGAATCGAGCGAATATCAAATGTTGTAAAAATATGAATTTCAAACGCTTATAAAAATTTAATTTGACTTTCATGTAGACATTTTTTTTTGTTGATAAAAGTAGACAATATTATAAGGAATCTTGTATTACATTTTCATATCTTAGATTTAAAAAGAAAAATTTTTATGAATTTCTAACTCGAAATAATTTGCAAATTTTCGTGATTTTTCCATATTTTGTCATTTTTTGAACTTTGAATGCTAATAAAAAAAACTGTGACTAAGGATTTTTAATATTTTTAAAATGTCATTGTAACAATATAGTAGGAGCCTTGTATTAAATTTTCAAGTATTTTTACTCAACAAATAAAGTTTTATTGACATTCATAGAAAAAAAACTAATAAAATTGGAAACTGAAAATGTCCCTAAACAGTTCAAAACAAATCAAAATTTTTTGAAAATGTTATCATGTATAGAAAATGGAAATATAAACAACCAGTGAAAATGTCATGTATCTCACGGTCATTTGTTTTAAAGTTACACCAAAAACCAAAATCAATTTTCTCGAAAACAGATTTTGCGTAAAAATTAATTTACAGAGATTCGTTTCGGTAGACACTTTTCAAGACGTATGGGAATCATGGGTCGATGGGCAACCATACTATCTATAGCCGTGGTTTTCACTGTTAATTTCTTTATCGTTCAAAAGTATCTGTGCAAGTCATAGATAAAAGATTATTATTATTATTATTGGTGCAAGTGACAACCGCGGACTAAGATATACCTTAGTCCGTGGTGACAACTGTCATTTCCATCTCCGTTATGTTGGCCTAATAGAACTGAATGTATATAGAAATGACGTACCTATCCATATGTTTATTATCAATTTTATCAACACATTAAATGTTTACTAGCTGAAAAATTAGGATACTGTAAGTTTAATCCATGGTTGGGTTATATGTATATTTCAACCACGGTTTAGTCCATTGGGGTCATCCAACCTTGCTTTTTTACAAATTATTGTTATTGCCGGGCCGAATTTACAATCGTCAAATAGTTTTACATAGTTGTAAAGTTGTAAACTAAAAAGGTATAGGTAATACTGTATATTAAATTTTCAAATCATTGTAATAAAATAAAATAAAAATCAATAATGTTTGGATGACAAATTATGTAGGTATCATCACAGTTGTACTAGTTCTGCGCAGTAGATACTAGATACGCACCTTCTTCACCTCCGGCCTATATCGTAGTTCTCCACTTCTCATTGTTTGATTTTGTTCTATGTTATATATGTATGTATATGATTGTCAGCCAATAAGAAGTGGAGAACTACGATATAGGTGAAGTAAAGAGCGGAAGATGCATATCAAAATGCTGTGATGATACCTATATAATTTGTCATGATATACACATATATAATAGGTATTCAATGAATATTATGTACCTACCGAAAACTCGCCATGACGTCTACCTAGTAGATATCGACTTTTCAAAAAATATCGGAGAGTATTAAAGACATCGCGGGCATGCTAAAATCTTTACTGTGTGTAATATTAGCAGTGGCGTATTTATGGGGGGGTATGGGGGGATAGATCCCCCCTTGACCTTTTTTTTTGTAAATTTAAGTTTACTTATTTACTGTATTTCTCAATAGGATACTATTTT
>NC_042495.1:46553635-46583718 GCF_005508785.2 Acyrthosiphon pisum | reverse complement strand
TATTAAATTAATTAAAAACCAGAACTTACCGGAACCGATACTTTTCCTGACACATTTTTTACATAAGTAAAAAACCAAATCAGGTAACAATTTTTTTATTTTTAAGAACCGAAAAAAACCGAAACTAAATGTTAGTTTTTCTGGGAATCGAAACCAAAATTTTAGTTTTACTAGGAACCGAATAGGAACCGGAACCGTAAAAATCATCAAAGTTCCAGTCCCTGCCTCGGTTACGCTTAACCAACTGATTTTACCAGTCGAATTCCGCGGTTTAACATTAGTTTAACTATATTGTAATAAAGTCCTTTAATGTGTTGGCTTAATTTGCACGTCACCGATGACCGATCAATACAATAATCATGCCATATAAGGTTATCGATGAACTGAGCATCCAAAAAAATAGAAAACGGGATTTTGTTTGTATTATAAAGCAATTTTTTTTGTTTATCGTATTAAACACGGGATTTTCGTTAATATGAATTTATAATAAACGCTATTAGGTACTAAACAATTTGTGTTAATTCTTATTTCACCTTGATCCACACCAATCTCAACAAGTTAGGGGCTTTTAAAAATGTATTTTATATTAGTATTTATTGAGTGTACCTATTATTATATATTTCATCCCCCCTATCAAAATTCCTAAATACGCCACTGAATATTAGTATATTATATTAGAAATTAGAACATTAGAACATTAGATCCTTGGAAATACGACCATGGTCCTGTGTACATTGTTCCTGCATATATGGACTGTCACTTGTCAGCATATAGCTGATCGCCGATCCCATTTAATTCCATAAATTATTATATTTGCTTGCTTGTTTGCTTTTTATACAATTTTAAAAATTATTAAAATTATTCACCTCGTTTGACTGAACAATGACACCATGATTTTTGACAACATTGTTTTTGGTTTTTTCAATGTCGTTCAAATCGACGCCACGGCAACAGTCATCGATTAATATCGTTCGGTATCCGATGGACAACGCATCCGCTGCGGTCGCGCCTGAAATAAAAAAAAAAGTCCCCAAAACCGGAAACAACTATAATAACGACACACAGATTCAAGTCATACAACAATAAAAAATCGTCATGCGTTATGAAACGGCCACAATGATTAATAACGATTATAGTCATTACAAATATACAAATGACAATGACGATCAGTGGCGAAACGGAAGTAGACGTAACTTATAACGTATCATTAATAGCTAAAAATAAATTGTATTATTTAGGTAAGCATTGTCTGTTGTAAAATGTACACACAGGGTCAGATGCGTTATTTGGAAGGAGTAGCAGTGACAGCATAACTCTAGTTTTTAGTCTGATGAAAAATTTTAAATGTTCTGAGCATACAATCATTACCAGACATAACTCACCTAAATATTAACATTCGAGCTGACCGTTTCACAAAATTACATCAATTAACAAATAGAGCGATGCATTATAGGATGTATAACTTGTTAGACATAAATGCATAATATACATAATATAGTGTTTGTGATAGTGATGTGGAATATAAAAACCGAGCAGTCATAAATTTGACAAATTTTAAATAAATCGAAATGCAACCACTATACAAAATTATGTACAAATAAATATGTTAAGTTAGTCCAATCTTATGTAGGTATCGAAATAACGAATTAATGGTGATCCACTCCGAGTGGTGGATCATCATAAGCATGTTTATATAGGAATATTTTACAGATCTGGTTAAGAGTATTTTTTAAGTTTATTATATGAAATGATTGATTAATTTAAATCCGCAAATCTACAAGGTTATTGACACTACAGTGGCTAGTCGCGTAAACCCGCTCATAGGTAATACCTACCTAGGATGATAATATATTAATTAGATTAACGCCTCAGGCGCGGATCCAGAAGATTTTAACAGGGGGTGCTCAAAAAGAAAGGTGGGCAAGTGGGTGTCGCTCTGCTTTACAGTAGGTTACAATTGGATCACTGTATAGTCTGTAATGGATGATGTTAAATTTGAATTCAATGATACAATATCATTGTATAAGAAAAACGGTTCTGAGCGTTTAAAATTTAAAATGTCCGTAAACAGCTCAAAACGGCTCAAAATATTTTGTACATTTTATCAAGTATGGGAATTGATAAGATGTTATAATATATGATGTAAATTTTAGGTACATCTACAAGTATTCGTGTTTGAATTACAAGAAAATCGCTACATGCCTACTCATGCCTACATGAGAAATCCAACAAATATGCAACAATGTAAAAATTTAATTTAACTTTCCGGTAGATATTTTTTTTTGATGAAGGAAGACATAAGGACTAAGTACTAATGAGGAATCTTGTATTAAATTTTCTAATTTTAGATTCAAAAATAAAAATTTCTATGAATTTCTAACTCAAAATAATTTGCACATTTTCATGATTTTTATGTATTTTGTCAACATTTGAACTTTAAATGCTTATAAGAAAAAATTGTGACTGCATTTTTAAAATTTTTCAGCTGCCATTATAAAAATATATAATACATTTTCAAACTTTAAAATGTTATTGACATTCATAGAAAAAAATACTTATAAAATTGGAAACTAAAAATGTTCAAAACAAATCAAAATATTTTGAAAATTGTATCGTGTATAGAAAATGCTAATATAAACATTCATAGTGAACATTTCATGTATCTGTTTATTTGTTTTAGAGTTACACCAAAAACCAGAATTGATTTCGTCGAAAACCGATTTTTCTTAAAAATCCCGTTTTCCTTAATTTTTATTTTAGTTTTCCCGGCGCTTTTAAAACTATTGCAATTTTAAATTTTGACCTTCTGAATAAACCAACTAGATTCACTTTCCCATCGATTGAGATACTGTTGAAGAAAATCGAAGCAGTTGTACTGCCCCAAATACGGTGATGACAAAAACAAAGAAAAAAAAAGCAGGTAAGTGGATGTCGCTCTGTTGTACAGTAGATTACAAGTGGGTCATTGTATAATGGTTGTATTAGACTTGAATTCAATGATATAATATCATTGTATAAGAAAAACGATTCTGAGCGGAGACGGTTTGTCAGTCTGGATATTTTATATTTTGTTATTAATTATTATTTATCATGTAAGTTGAATTAATATTAAAATATTATATTTTTTTATTCGTTTCTATGGTGATAAACAAAGCGTTAGAAATTAAAATCCCATTTTTAGCGATTTTTCGTAATTTTCAGGTGGTTTTTCCCGTGGCATTAAATAATTATTGAGAAAATCGAAAAATGACCTCTCTAAAGTACCATCTTGATCCAATTTGCTAAAATATAAGGTACTATATGTTGAAATCAAAACACTCCTTCTGGAAGAAATATTGTACACAGGATATAAAAAAAAAAAAAAAATAAACACCATTGTAAAAACAATAGCTTCCTCGCTCCGCTCAGAATCTAAAATTAAAACATTTAAAAAAAAATGGTTTCGCCTTTATATTTTAGATTATTATACAAATTTATTTTATTAGTGGCTTAGGCGACAGGGGGTGTCCGAGCACCCATAGCCCCCCCCTGAATCTGCGCCTGTAACGCCTTATGCCAATACATATATGGATACCTAATATATATTATATTATCATTATGGATCGATTTTACTTTCGTTTCGCCACCGACAACTGCGTAGTTGAACTTATTACACATAGATAATATACTGTTAATATTACCGACGCAAACGTCGTACGCCAATCCGCACACGTAAATGTCGGTCGCGTTCAACTTAGCCAACTGTGTGCCTAATGTGGTCTGAGTTAATTTTTTGTTGTCCCAAAACACCGAATACGAATCCACGTCCGATATCGTTCCTTTATATATTTTCACTGCGTTGTCCACCACCTTTATAAAATAAGCACAACGGGTTTTACGCACATTGTAAGTCTCTCGGATTTAGCAATTATAATATATTATATAAATACACTAAAACTTCCATAGGTATTACAAAGCCTATGGGCGAAATAATAAAAATTGTTCTATAGAAAAATTCATTAAATATAATTATATAAATTTGGTTCTAATTTTATCATTGTTGATTTCGATAAATAAAAAAATTCCGTTGTATGAAAGTTTCACTGTACCTATATAAAGGACGTACCTTTAAGTCTTTATAGAGCTGAGCACCCCACGAGTCTTGGACACAGTGTTTTGGCCACAAACGTTGTTTTATCTTCGGCGATCCCTCGAAGACCACGGTGTCGTATAACTGTGCGTTGTTAGCTTTAATCTATTTAAACAAACATGATTGTAATTATTAAACCGGTATTCGTTGTTATTTTTATTACCGGGGACGACGAGTCTAGTGGGCGCAAAGACAAGTTCTCGATGAACGATATGTGATCGATTGGGTGCCAGTCGAACGAATAAAATACAGAATCGAAATTCACAGTGTCCAACAGATGGTTGATGGGCTCGATAACCTGGATAAAAATAGCATCAAATAGTTTAAAAAAAAAATGTCCAACGAGAAAGTTATTATTATTCAAGTAGGTATGTAATACTTTTTACCTCCAATCCATTCTGTTGCGCAGAGCAATTGCTAATGTTCAATGAACCGGATATGAAATCGTTTTGGACGTCGATAATGAGGAATATGTTAACGGGTCTTATAATCTGCAATATAAATTAAGTTGCCGTCTATACCAAAACCAGAGTCATATCTAGCTATGTGAGAATAGGTCCTATGAGGTTATTAATATCAGTGGCGTACAGCGATCGAAACCATTTAAAATTTTAACGGTTACGGTTTCGGTTTTTGAAAACGATTTTCTACATTTTATGGTTTTGGTTTAGGTTTTAAGATAGGTTTTTCAAATTTTTTGGTTTTGGTTTCGGTTTCAAAAATGGTTTTTCAAATTCATCGGTATCAAGAATCGTTTTTGAAAATTTTCGGTTTTGGTTTTTGGAATGGTTTTTGATAATTTTTTTTCTTTACCGAATAACTGCAGACCCGATTTTTACTATCTATTTACTATTTACTTTTTAGGGCTGGAATAATTTTGTGTTGTTAACTTTAATATATATTGTACCTACTTTTGCATACAACATATGGTTGAGATCATTATTCGATTATATTAATATTTAATTGTAATTTACAATAACATCACACTATATTACAATATAATAAAACTCTTGTTTTGTGATTAATGCTTATGATATTTTAATAAAATATTAATTTAAATAGATACTAAAAAATGAGTATTGGACTATTGAAAATATTGTTATTTAAAAAGTTTTACTGTTAAGATTCTTGAATACGTTATAAGATTTGGTACACACATTGTAATCCAGAAGTTTCTGAGGAGAATGACATAAGCAATTGATGACTGCGGGGCGGACGCGGATCAGTCGAATTATACGAAACAATTGTAATAACATTAATAAATAATAATAATATACACAAATACATCAAATAACAACAATACAGACGTGCATAGCCGCATATATAGGGGCGAAAAAATAACAATAAATTGTGATATTTGTATTTTAATTTTGAATCATTGAGTAATGGTATAATAAAATATAAATAAAATAATATTCGTATTGCCTATTAGTATTTCGTAATAATCAGTTATATTATCGGTATTCAAACAAAATTTTTTCTTCGCATAAAAATACTCGTTTTAACTAGAATTATAAATAATATAGGTAGGTAATTAACTTTACAAAAATTCGAAGAAACCGATAAGTTTTAAATTTCAATCGGTTTCAAGAATAGTTTTTCAATATTGTATGGTTTCGGTTTAGGTTTTCTTAACGGTTTTTTAAGAGATTAGGTTTCAGTTACGGTTTATTAACCGGTATTTTAAAGCTTTTGCTTTCGGTTCCGGTTACGGTGTTGAAATATGAAAAAACCGTGGTTTTAACTGGTTTTTCAGAAAACCGATTAAACCAGTTTCGATCCCTGGTGGCGTTCGAAGGAGGGAGGACTGAACCCCCCCCCACCATTTACCATGTATTATTATTGTTATTTTTCGTTTGATATTTATCAAGTTTCAACTGTAGTAAAATAGTAAACGTATGAACTATGAATATATTATATATATATATATACGAGAAGGTGTATAAATATAATATAAGTACGTATTAACGGATTAACTATAACCAAAATAAATTTTAAAAAAGAATTGACAGAAGTTGAAATTAAATACCTCAACTAATCATCTGAAATCATTAGACTGGAAAAAATAAATATAAAATAGTATTTTGTTGCCAATTATAATTATAACTAAAAATATAATAAATAATTAAAATATAAAAATATATTTTTCAAACTAATCTGCATTGTAAGTTGTAACAACTGTGAGTAATTACTAATTACATTACCCCCTGTATTGAAAAATCGTCGTTGATTAATATAGAACATTTAAAAAAAAATTGTTTAAATCTTAAATAGTGATGTTTCTTTTTAGTTACTGTGTTAGGTAGTACCATCGATATTAGTATTTATATAATCAATGGTTAGTATCCATAAATTGAAATTGCAATACATATTCAATATACATGATACATTATAGGTATAAGTGATAACAGTACATACATTACAATATTACATAGATATGGCTATAATATATGTTCGAAATTTTTTATATGATGTATATAATAAACATTTTTACAATAGTTGTATATTTATTCGATTAGGTCATTATCTAAAATCTTCATTCATCGTCATACTTACAGTCTTAATCCACTTGTTCCAACACATAGTAAATTCTTGTCGATCGATCAAACCGTCCTGAAATCAAAGATAATAAATTTATTAAATAATCATTTACCTAATCCCTAATCCGTCTTATATACCTTTTTCGTATCGAATATGTTAAATATATGTTTGAGGGTGTGGACATCAAGACTGTACACAATTCCGCGGTCGTTGCGGAAGAGCCCTTTGCAGATGCCATCGAACTCTTCAATGTTCAAAAAACCATCGCTGTAAAAAAAACATAGATTGTAAAGGGCGTACACCTGAAAATAGCTCCCCATCAATCAATTTCGACATTTTTGTCCATAGTCATGGTCTAATGACTAATATTAAGGAGACACCGAACCCCCAGTGTACAATTACAAGGGAGTTTTAAAATGTTCATAACTTGCTTCAAAACTAAAATATTAATAAAAATCATACATAGTGCCCTGAATAACATTACCTACCTTTCAATTTGACGATAAGGAAATGCAATCTAATATAAAAAAAACAGAGTAAATTAATTCTTCTAAACTGCAATTGCTATATTGTGCGTTAGTAAGACGGAAACAATACTTATTTAATTTTATTTAATGTACTGTATTTGTATAAACTATAGATTATAGGTGTCCACATTCCACAGTCCACCCGACTACATATACAACGCCAATGAATCCACATAAATATAGGTATAGGACTTCAATCTTAGGACCTAACAATTTACTGTAAATGTGTTTAATTTTTCCATATATTGATTCAATTAATTACATTATTAGATAATGTCCAATTTTAAATTATATTTTTATTTTTAATTTGATAATATGGTAAAATAAGTTTCGAATTAATAACTTGTTTTACACGCCTGAGTAATCTCTAGAAGGAATATTAAAAGTTCATATTTGCACAGTGCACGCATACCACATACATGATATATATATTATATAGCCTGGTAAATTTTGATTTCTGAGCTTTCCTTGAATGCTTTTTTTTCGGAGTTTTAGGGTCAACAATTGTGTAAGTAGGTAAGTGTTTGAGACTCCACCACTCCAGTGATATATAGAATTAGAGCCCAGCTAGTATAGTATTATAGGTATAATATTTTATTCTGCTCACTTCTCCGCGTACCTATACGACCCGTGACGCCTTGTGCGCACGACTTTGGTGATGTAGAGGTAGACTAGTAGACTACAATGTAAGTATTCAAAACATAATATATATATACTGAATAATTATTCATTCGGGTTTCCTGACGTCACGCGTCGATATAACAATTAGTTATATAACTAATTTGACCCAATTCATTACACGAACATAAACGCTCAATACCTACTTAAAAAGTTAAAATCCCAGTACATTTATAACGGGATAATTATTTTGTACATTTACCCCCCCCCCATTTTTTTTAAAAACTTTACTGTTTAATAATATTATATTAATACTTAATAAGAAATTATTTTTTTGCTTATTGTCTAATGTTTTCAAATATTTTCATAAATATAATAAATTATTGGTAGATGCATATTTTTGATCAACTGAACTACTTGAAACAAATTCACAAACAATTATTATTAAATTGTTAAATATCGAAACTGGTACAGTTTTAACAAAAAAATATATAAATATTATGAACAAAGGCTAAGAAATATGTGTTTGGAACTAACAAAAGAATCAAAAATCAAATGTTTTTTTTAACAAAATGTATCATTTTTGCCCATTTTTATTAATTACTAATTATATTATATTTTATTCTTATTTTTTTAAAAATGTTTATTGTTTCAAGTAGTTCAGTTCAAATCAAACTATACAGTTATAATCTATAATATTTATGAAAATAATATTTTTTTTTTTTATATATTTTATATTTTATTGAAAAAAAAAAATTTATATTAAATAATAAATAGTATAATATTATTAAATCCAATATTATTAGTCAATAATAAACTTTTTTGAAAAATGGGGGTATGGTCGAATTGCACTTATTTTAGTCGAACTGCACTTGGGTGAAAAAGGTAATGGTTGAACTTCTTTCGGGTAAAAAACAGGTAGTGGTCGAACTCCACTTGGTCTCAACAAAAATATCATGCATTTGAAGAGGTTAAACGTTTATAAAACATTAATTTACCTTCCCACTTACAGGCTTAGGATTGACAATGATTTTAATCATTGGCGTAGTTAAAAATGATTGTTTTATACATACCATTGTCCATTATGTTAATACAATATTATATAATATACATAATATATTAAATCATCAAATACTATTATTGTCATAATGATATGATTCTTTTTTTAAACTAGTTATGATAATTTTTGTGGTACGTACCTAATAATATATATAATATATATATAATTTATTTATTCTTTTTTTAAATCATCAAATATTATTATAATAATAAACGTGAACGTCGCATAGTGACCTTAAATGTTACTCCTTTTTTTGAACGAGTGTAGTTCGACCATTACCTTTTTTGAACCTAAGTGCAATTCGACCATTTCTTTTCAGGTAATAAGTGCAATTCGACTATCCTAAGGGGAAACGTCCTCATAAAAATATATCAGGGGGTGGGGGGATGACCTACTAGACCGAAATCAGTCGGGAGGGAAATGTCCATTTGCCAATACATCTGTCTTCAATAATAGTAAAAATAGTAATATTTTTTTCGAAGATAAGCTAAGTATATCATTGTTATTTCTTGTCAGGTGGCACTGCTAGGGGCCCTCATACTCTACATTTATTATTATTTTATGTCACCACACTTACTTATTATACCTTGTCGACTGTCATATAATAAATTGTAAATATATATTTAAATAAAAAAAAAAAACGGGAAAGTGCGAGTTAGACTCGCGCACGAAGGGTTCCGTTCCATCATCAGCCATAAACATGTTGGCAACACTGCTTATATTATATATTCTGAGATTTTTAGTATTTGTTGTTATAGCGGCAGCAGAAATACATAATCTGTGAAAATTTCAACTTTCTAACTTTCATGGTTCATGAGATACAGCCATGGTGGAGCCTTAGTAATAGGGCCCCGTTTTACCGTACGGAACCCTAAAAATATATATCACTGTAATATTTTTCTAATTTTTCACAATATGATCTGATAATGGCACATATATGATACATCAGTACATCACAATTGTTTTTATATAATTTATCAATTAAATAGTTTAAGACTGGAACACACACCAAACAATTCACCGCGTTAACGTTTATGAATTTATAATCAAACTGTTCATACACAATTAATATTTATATAGATTAAATCGGGATCATTCCCAACCACCGTGAAGTTCCGCATCAATAGATGGATTTTTCCTCCAAGACCACATATCATTAAATACTAACATCACTTATACTTAATGTAAATATAATAACAATTATAGATCGTATAACAAATATTGAAATATAAAAACAGGTAAGTGGATGTCGCTCTGCTGTACAGTAGATTACAAGTGGGTCATTGTATAATGGATTGTATTAGAATTGAATTCAATGGTATAATATCACTGTATAAGAAAAACGATTCTGAGCGGAGACGGTTTGTCAGTCTGGATATTTTATATATTGTTATTATTTATTTTATCATGTAAGTTGAATTAATATTATAATATTATTATAATTTATTATTCGTTTCTATGGTGATAAACAAAGCGTTAGAAATTAAAATCCAATGTTTAGTGTTTTTTCGTAATTTTTCGGTGGTTTTTCCAGTGGCATTAAATAACTATTGAGAAAATCGAAAAATTACGTCTTTAAAGTACCATCTTGATCCAATTTTCTAAAAGGTACTATATGTTGAAATCGAAGCACTTCTTTTGGTAGAAATTTTGTATACAGTATATATAAAAAAAAATAAATAAATAAACTCCATTGTAAAACCAATAGCTTCCTCGCTCCGCTCAGAATCTAAAAAAACTATAGATAGATTAAATATAGTCAGTATATAAAATATATTATCTCATATTATATAGAATATAAACTATTGGCAAAATTAAATTAAACGTGAACGAGGCCCGAATTTCAGTGTAAATTACTAAACATACCTATAGCAATCTAATTTGAGATCAAATTGTTATTTTTAAAACCACATTTTATGTAGTTTTTCAATTTTTCCAGCATATTTTAAGAAAATGTCTAAAAATATCAAATAACAATGAAGAAATTTGGAAGCAAGCGTGGTTTTAACAAAAATCTAGACCTGGTTTCGGGTAAACATAAAATGCTTTAATCAGATTATTTTTAAATTCGTAACATGGCTTTAGACTTAAATATTTGTCTTGTTAATACACTCCAATGTTATATTCAAATAACTACATAGTAGGTACTAAAACTTCAAAAATGTTGTATTACCTTTTTTTAAGCTAAATGACGTTTACACACAAAAGATTTGACATTTGTAAATAATTAGGTATACAATGGTAGGTACATAATATATAATTTCTTGATAAAAAACATTACTTATTATATAATTTTATATAAGTAGTCATATAATTATAATCCCTTATTTTTAAAAGAATCGTTTAATTGTTAGTGTTTTATTTACCACCCTTAAAGAAACTCGTGAAGCATTGATTAACCTCACCTATACTATAAATAGTATTTATATTAAAGCTGTTGCCAAGAAATTATAGGTAGGTACAATGTGGAATCGATACACCTCAAGGTTCAATAGTTTTTAGAGTATCGTAATACTGTGAATGCTTTAAATACTTTGCATGTATACTGTAAATACTATAATAATATACAAATATGAAGACTTACCTACATGTTTACTTTAATTATAGTTAAATAAAAATAAAATATCTACTAATAAATAATAAAAAAAGTGCGATAATTAATATTATTAAAAATCGTCTTTCCTTACTGACTGGCTACTACTTTATTATTACTTATAATATTTAAAATACGTTTTTTGGTTGTCAAAAAAAAAATCAGATGATTAAATATTAGGTATTAAGTATTAAATACTAGGTACCTACGTAAAATGTATAAAGATCAATAATAAACATTTAAAAATATTGTCCAAACTTCTTTCATATTTTTTAAAATTTTTTTTTGAAGATTACATTCATTTTTTTCAGCTTGATGTTATCCAATATCTCTTTGACCTAATTTAACTAATTAATAAAAACTTATAAACTAATTTATGTTGCTCTTTTTTTCAATTTCGACACTCTAATTTTTTTGATTTCAGATAATTGTATTATTTTATCACGGACATTTTTAACCTTGGATAATTTCAACAGGAGAATTCTCGGTTAAAGCATTTTCACCTCAGACATTTCTGTAGACTACCAGCTAAAATAACGAGTACTGTAAAAGTAACTATATTATCATCCTACTTTATTTAGTAAATTGAATCATTATTATGTTCAATACAAGGATTATATCTCTATATATCTAGGAAACCTACTAACATAGGTATACATATTACATAGTATTGTAAAAAAATATAACATCTACATGATATCATAATTTTCATTATTAGGTACTGGCCGTTATTACTAAGTATAGTTAGTTCATTACTTAGGTATATGCATAGTATATTAGGATCGACCAGCTCGGTGACGCACATTGTGATGAATAGGTCTATCGTCTAAAACTCTAAAATAAATAAATATAATCACTATCGACACAATCTGAAATACAATTAAATATCTAATATGCCAAGCTGAATAATAACGCAATATATATATATACGTATAGGACACGTGTCGTAACTATATTATATTATACAAGATATTAGATATACAATCATATACAAACTCTACACATTAACGATATACTATACCTAACATAAAATAAGTAATAAACTAATAACAGTATGTATACTACACAACTATACAAAGTGCAGGTATAGGAACATATTGTGCGTAAGTTATAGGTGTGCTCTTTTCAGTCAGAATATTATAATATGTGACCGTAAATCCTTGAATATTACAATGGCTCAATATAATGTATATTATGTACGAATATAGGTAAAGGGCACGGGGAATACAATACGTGAAATATATTATGTTTAAAAAAAAGGCGGGACGTAATTAACGCCACCGCGTGTTGCGTGAAGAGTATTTGTGGGAGCGGATGAGTTATTGTAAAAATGATAGCCTGCAGATAGGTGAGACAATAATGAAGAAAAAGACGCAAATTCCTAAGATAAAACTTAAAATTTCGACAATTTGCATGTCTTAAAAAATAAGAATTCGCAGCCGCCCAAATAACCGGTAATAAGTAGGTAACGTATACCAACTATACAACACCACGAGAGATCGCAATGTCCGTTCAAAACAATATAATAAATAATAAATTAATATGACATATATTGTTGAGTAGCCAGTAGCTACCTATATTTATACCAATATACGATTACTATAATATTATAATACCGATACGTTTTAATTTTTAATAAATTTCAGCTTTTGCTTATAAATTGTCGTGGTCGCACACCACACCTTAACGGTTATTTGGTAGGTACTATAGTTCGGTTTATATTATAATATTATCACTTGCAAAACAGTAGTCGGCCCCGATTTTATTTGACGTAGATATCTATTTCAAATGTGAATTTCTTAAAAAATACTGCTATATATGTTAGTAAATAATAAACTATATTCTATAATAATATCAACACCAACAATAGCAACGTTTATTATACATAAAATTAAGTTATTAACCCTTATTATTGTTGTCGTTTTTTTAAAAAAATTTATTAGGTACCTACATTATTATAGTATTGAATATAAATAGTTGAAATGTCTTTATAAATTTATTTTTTTGATCTTATGCATCAGGCATCGGCAACTATGGTCATCATTCATTAGCATTTTGTGTGTGTATGTGGAGGGGAGGGGATACGGTTGGTTGAGGAACGTATGTGTGGGTATGTGGGACGAGGATTAGTCGCATAGAAGGAGCCCTCACTACCACGTCTTTTTTTGTCAAAAATTACTGTTTCTAATTCCAACGATACGTGTCGACAATTATCACGGTTATCATTCTGAAAAAATATTCGGATTGTCCGTAATATATACAAAGAAACGATCGAGCGACATTTTTATTTTTTGTTATTCTAATTGTACCTAATAAAAATTGTAAAAAATTCAAAAAAATTCAGAATTTCCAACTTAAATATTTAATTAACTAAATACAATTTTAAAAATGTGCCTCGATCGATCCCTCCCTGTACATGTTGTGGAAAAAAAGAATATTTTGTCAGAATACAAATCGAGGTAATCGTTGCGACGTATTGTAGGAATTAGAATCGTATGTTTGAGTGAATAATAAACATTTTTTTATGATCACAATATTACATACTGACATGTGCGTGCGAGAACCCTCCGTACCGCTACAATTGACCCGCATGGACGCCACACACACTAATAATCATTAAATCATTTACACATAGATCTGTGGCGACGACGAGATTAGAAATTGCCTAAATAATTCTCCTTAAATCAATGCCATAGCGAGGCCCTGCTACTAACTAAAAATCCGGTGGTCACCCATCCAGGAGCTAGCGACGACAAACGATGCTTTACCGCAGAACACATTGGTGACTGCGGCTAACCACCGCGCCCACTAGGCCCCTTTTAATAATTTATCCAAATTGCATTGAGATATAATTAAAATAATTAATTTGTTCGTATGTTACAATACAAATATTTAATTAAATAAATAGGTATCTATAGTGATTAAATTATTTAGAATATACTACAGCTGTTTCTGTTATATAGTATATAGAATAAATCATATTATTTTGAAATAATGACGTCCATTGATAATATTTTGTTAGCACATGAACAATAAAATATGTTACGAATCATTATGGTTACCCACTTACCCTAGAAAATCATAAGGCTGACATTTATCAATGAAACTATTATTATTCGTAATCATAAATAGTAAGGACTAAGGAGTTTTAAGGATCACGGTTAAGATACTAACAATCAATGGTGTTGGGTAAGTTACTTTTTAAAAGTAATAAGATTACGTTAGTCGTTACATTAAATAATTTTATTTGAATTACATTCCCGATACTCGACATGAATTAATTACAAAATCGGTTAAGAACGACTAATAAGTAGTAGCGGTATACTATTAATTATTATATAAATTGTATAGAACATAGGTTTAACATTGATGATCATTATGTAGCAATGTAGATACATTGTCGATGACTTAATATTATACATGAACAAAATGTATAAGTATTAATTCTTGGGATCTTTTATAATATTGTTGATTATTATCTAAGACTTTCAAAATCGTAAATAAATTTTATTGATTTTTAATTTTTCTCGAATATCCTAGCCCTTATTTTTAGTACTTAACACGTTCTACATCAAAGAGTAAATAATTCATACTTTATTTTGATAATGTGGAAAAGAACATGTTATTCCATAAATATTACTTTTGAAAAGTAATTTCGTTACAATAAATTGTGTTAATTTAAATAAAATAATATAATGAAATTACAGCGTTACAGTTTCTGTAAAAGTAATTTCGTTACATTAATATTTGTAATTTGCGTTAAGTTACTACCGAACACCTAATAGCTAATAGGTAATACATTCATTCGAATTAAAAAAAAAAAGCACACTGGTAAATATTTGCATCATGATATAATATATTATACGGTTCATTATCCCGGTGCGCCATGTGGGATGTTTGGACCAACGATTTTCTAGTACAAGTTTCTATCACAATAACTATCTTTACTTCGGTGAAGACTAAATGATAACAAATTATAATAAATATAATTACTAGTTATTAAATATACTATGACGCACGCTAGATAAAAAAACGAGGGACACTACATTTTTGAAAACCACACGTTTTTAGTATGCAGAGTTGAGTATCCTGTGCGAGACTAATCATTTTGAGAAGCTTTTTCCATCCTATTCTTATGACTATATGACATAGGCGCCAAAGGTACAAAAATTACATATCATTTGCGCCATAATTTGTAGGAAATAAGCGCCAATCTAATATTATATGCCTATTAAACCAAACATATATGACAGAAGCGCCAAAATTAATATTTTATATTAGTAGTTATTTCAATATGTTGATCTTACAAAAAATTGTCAATAAATATAATAGAAATTAATAGATTTTAATCATAAAATCATAATTTTAATAAATCGGTTGATTTTTTCGATCTTATAAAAAATTGTCAATAATAAATTATTAAAATAGTTATAATATATAGTTCTAAATAAATATCGATTAAACGTTGTCCGTGGCACACAGATATCTAGAATTTTGGGGTTTTTTTTTTTATCTCATTTTTGCGTTTATGTCTTCCACTGATTTTTATGATAGGAATATGTTGTATAGTGAATATTTTTTCCTATTATTACGAAACGTGCAGAGGGTCTATGGGGGTGCAGGAAAATTAATAGGGGTTCATTTTATGGAGGAAAAAAATTCCATATTACATTAATAATTCCAAATTACACAATAAATGGACAGCACACTGTTAAATATGTAATATTTTACCCGTCCTTGTCGAAGGCGCTAAAGCAAGCGTCCATAATGGTGCCGGCCACGCGTTCGGCGTGTATGCTTGAACGTCGATCAGTTAAGCGGATAATAGCTGGCGAGTGATGTGCGTCCACGGTGTTGCAAATTTCCCGCTGGTCGTAGTCGCGTAGTCCGCGCGACCGCGTCGTAATGTCGAATGTCTATATTTACCGCGATTGCGTTGCGGTGTGTTTAGGGACGGCGGCGGTCGAAAAGACTCGCCGTCGACGAGAGTACCCGAACGGCGCGCCACGTACCTACACTGTATATTTCGGATGGACGTATGTATGTGTGTGTGTGTGTGTGTGTGTGTGATTTCGTAGATATCTGAAAAACACAGAAGGGAAAAAAATGTTATGAACCTAATCGATAAGACGTTTATAACAATATTTCGTAAGTGCACGCAAACCTGTAACTGGTACTGACGACGACGACGACGACGGCTAGACGCGCGTGTAATGTGTCACATGGCAACGCGGACGTTTCGCTTGAAAACTCGGCTGTATAGCGTCGACGGTAGGCAACGGCGGCGATTCGACAGCTGTGGGGATGGAGAGGGGCGGAGTAAGAACGACGGAGTACCGGCTGCCGTTCGTTTGAAAAGACGCAAAGCAAATTCTACCTATACACTTTTATATAATATAAACATAAATACAGGTATCGCTAAAATGTAAATATAATAAAACATTATCGCGTACGTGCGGTCTACCCCCTCCCCCCCAAAAAAAACAAATTTCACAAGTCACCGCACTTGTTTTCGCCAATTTTCATTAATGGGTTCGACTCCGCCTTTACATTTCTTTTTTGCACGTGACCGATTTTTTTCTCTTCATTACTTTTTATGCTACCCATATTCTTTATAATCGTTTTCCTCACAAATCGAATGTACACACTCACGGACGCATACGCACATACACGTACAAGCACGCACACACTGCATTACACCGTCATTATCACGCTCAACTGCTCAAGTGCGTTTATGTAACCAAAAGTGCACAAATTTTTTTTCGAACGAATTTTCACCATGGCTCACGGGTTACGTTATAGATCTGATAAACTTTTATTAACTACAATACCATTGATTAATTATTTAGTATTTATCAATGACTATTATATATCTATTTAATACTAACATCTGCAGGCCATTGGGCATTGACTATACTGAACCGTAAAACCAAATACCATGGATAAAAGGTAGGTAAGTAAATAATAATAATATGTACTATAACTTTTACACTTTTTACACGCATTTCAAGCTAACGTCATCATAATTTTAATTACCTATAACGTTTTAGTTGAATGTCACACCCATGAATTAATAATAATTTATTGAATAATGAATATAAATATAATGTATTTATAAAATTAATTTTGTTCCTTTATTAATTGTATTATCATAATTCATAATTCATTAGTCATTACCATAAATAGATGACTTAGTTGTACAAACATTTGAAAAGTAAAATTATATCGAGTTCATATTCATGTTATAACTTATACTTTAGATTGATATACTTAATAATTGCTCTCAGAAATAATAATAATTACTATTTACCATGTAGTCATTATTGGAAAAAAATAATTTTCAATTAAACTTAATATTATCTATTTGGTTTCTGCGATAAATTAAACCGTTCTACACGTTGGGTAATATAACTACGTTTTAAAATAATGGTATTAAGATTATTAAGCTTAATAATCTACTAGTAGCAAGTAACTATTTTAAATTTTATTTTTAAATTATATTTTTCTGGTTTCGACATATTTTATCTGCTCACATGATATAATTGATTAATTGATGTTAATTATATCATGTCTACTCATAGACTACCGTTTAATTTTAACTAGTCACTATTTTTGACAACGTGTATTTTATCAACTATTATTGCTCCAGATTATTATCATAATTCATAAATCATAACTAATCTATAAGATTAAAGTCTGTAAGAAATGTAAGAAAAATGTTTGCTTACATATTATGAGTATTTGTGCCCATTAACGATGATTGATGACCGATATGGCGATATACAATCTATTAATATGAGATCAAATGCAATTCAGATTTCATGTATAAGGTCTGCCCCTTAAGTTACGTATTTAGAACGTCTTTCTTATTTAGATCAATGACTCATGTCAATTTGTGTGCTGGTATAAAATAAGACAAAACAATTGATGTAGATAATAAATTAAAAATTATATCGAACAAAAATGTTAATTTGATAAATATGAACTACCTAATTGTTGCGATATTAAAGATGTTTTATGGGGTATAATATCAATGTAAATCGTATTTTGAAAACACTACATGAGGCACATACACATTTAATAATATTAAATAACATTTAAAACTAAATAATTAATGCTTTAACTTTAAATTTAAATTTAATAAATTAATTAATATGAGTAAATATGATAAAATGTTATCACACAGAAGATTCGGGATTCAAGCATGAAGCATCTACTTACAATTAATTACTATGGTAAATCGGTAAGGTATTTGTATATTACAGTGGTAGATTTAGGGGGGGCATACTTGGGAGCTGAAGCCCCTACAGTTCTATAAATTGAACTTTTTTTTTTATTATAAATTACTTAGATATCACTTATCAGGTATTCCGTAGAATTAAACGTATTTATAATTGTAGACTATACTACCGAAAAATCGGTTAAATTTGTAGTTACCTAGAAGTTGTTCATGATAAGTACCTACCTAAGGAGTACTTATCATAAAGAACTTTGTTTATATGTAAATTGTTTATTATTATCAACATAGCACCCACCATAAAAAAAATTCTAGATACGCCTTATAATATTATAAGTGTTATGTAAAGTATACAGTGTAATGGAATTTCATATAGGTAGATAATGGGTAATATTTGTTTTTCTTATATTAAAAAAAATTTATACGATGCATAATTATCATATGTAATATTAATTATTATCATGTACATAAAATTACTAATTACTAATTAGTAATTATTATTTTAGATTCTGAGCTGAGCGATGAATGTAGGTATTGATTTTACAATGTGTGTATTTTTTTGTGTGTCATCACCTTTTATCGCATTTTTACGCAAAATCGGTTTTCAACAAAAGCGATTTTGAATTTTGGTATAGCCGTATAGGCGTGTTATAGCTCTAAAATAAATGACCGTAGATACATGAAATGTTCACTGAAAATCCTATCATTACTGTTTTACAGCAATAACAATATAAATATAATATAATATAATATCCACACTAACAAACCGTCACCGCTCAGAATCGTTTTTCGTATACAGTGATATTATATCACTGAATTCAAATTTAATACCACCCATTATACAGTGACCCACTCGTAACCTACTGCACAGCGGAACGACACCCACTTACTCATCTTTTTATTATTATAAATTATTTATTTACCAATAAAAATAAATATGAATATATAGTTTAAATAAAGGAACAGATTTCGAATAATAAAATGTCAAAGTTCAAAAAGTTTACCCTTCACCTTCAAGAATTTTTATTTTATTTTGACGCGATGTATATAATATAATGTATAAAAAGTGTTGGTATTCTACAGAATTGCGTGTTCGAATTTTGTAAAATATCACGAACTCGGTTTATTATAGATGGCAAAACTTTGATGGTTTGTACCTACTATCAAATTATTGACGCAAATGTAATTGTTTTAGTTTTAGTCAAAACAACAATTATACCAATAAATATTGTAAAAACCGGGGAAGTCGATTTGCTGTATAGTAGGTTTTGCGTGTATTCCGTCACTTTATGTGATAAATTATTGCATAATATGCGAAAAACCATTTTGAGCGGAGATGTCCGCCTCTATTTCTATGGATATTGTATTATTTATATTTTGTATAATATTATTTACTGTTTACTTTATTGGGGATTTATTTTTCTATTAATGTGGCTTCTGCTTTCTCGGTAGATCGTATTGATTTAAAAATTACGTATATTATATAATAATAGTAACTAGCTGCCCGACCTTCCTCCGGAAGAAATTATTTTTTTATAATTTAATTTAAAAACATATTACTATTTTTTGACTATACTAATAATATAATATAATTACATATTGTAGTTATTGTTATTGCTAATTTCTGAAAATTATTTATCCTACATTTTGAATTCAACCACTGGAGCGGTAAATTTTATTCTTTTTATTATAGAATAGAGAAAAGGTAGAAAAAAATGTAACAATAAATTATTTGTTGAATGAATAATATATATATATTTCAAATGGAAAAATGCAAGTCCAAACAAATAAATAAATAATTAGTAATAATAATAATATAAACAAACAAACCGGTTTCCTTCGTCTCCAAAATCAAGTTAGATTCTTATATATATAATATATATATATATGATATTAATAGTATATATTATTGTCAGCATTAACTGACGTACCTATATACCGATACACGGTATAAATAGCTAAAATTATTTTTTATATTTTAGATTCTGAGCGGAGCGATGAATGTATTGATTTTAAAAAAGATTTTTTTGTGCCTCTGCACATCATTGTTTGTGCCTTGTGGTAGTAAAACTGCTTAGAATTTCTTTAACAGTGAAATATCAATCACTATATTCAGTTCGATGGGAAAGTGAATCTAGTTGGTACATTCAGGAGGTCAAAATTTAAAATTCCCTAATTCCCAATAGTTTTCAAAAACGCCGGGAAAAGCTACATAAAAATTAAGGAAAACGCGAATTTGGTTATAGCTCTAAAACAAATGACCGTAGATACACCATAACATTTTCAAAATATTTTGATTTATTTTGAGCTCTTTACGGACATTTTCATTTTCCATTTTTTTTTAGTTTTTTTTCTAAAAATATCAATAAAATTTTATTTGTTGGGTAAATAAACTTGAATATTAATTAATACAAGCTCCTAATATATTGTTACAATGACATTTGAAAAATATTAAAAATGCATAGTCACAATTTTTTTATAAGCATTTAAAGTTAAAATCTTGACAAAATACGTAAAAATTAGTACGTAAACATTTGCAAATTATTTTGAGTTAGGAATTCATAAAAAATTGTATTTAAAAAATTTAAGATTTGAAATTGTAATATAAGACTCCTCATAAGTTTGTGTATTTTTATCAAAAAAAAATGTCTACGAGACTTTATAGGTCAATTTTTGACAACATTTATCAAATTTAAAATTAAAAAATGATTTTGTAGTTAAAAAATTATAAAATGTTCAACTTTTATAGCTAAAACTACAACAAGGTTCACGTAAGTAGGTTGTTCTGTAACCAAATAATCTCGAAAGTATAAAAATACATTTTTTTACAGTTATTTTATGTTATAATTTGGAGGAAATTACATATTAAATAACCACAAATAACAATTTTAGTTATTTTGTTGTAATTTCATAATATTAATTCAACTTACCGGCTATACCGTATTAATAATAAGCAATAACAGTATAAATAAATAGTATAATATAATAGTATAATATAAAATATCCACACTAACAAACAGTCACCGCTCAGAATTGTTTTTCGTGTACAATAATATTATATCATTGAATTCAAATTTAATACCATCTTTTATACAGTGACCCACTTGTAACCTACTGTACAGGAAAGTAACATCCACTTGGCACCTCACTTTTTTTTTATCCTGTACACAAAATTTCTACCAAGCGGATTGCTTCGAATTAAACAAGTAGAATCATATTTTTTAGCAAATTGGATTATTTAAAGAGGTCAATTTTCGATTTTCTCAATAGTTATTTTATGCCACGGGAAAAATCACTGACAAATTACAAAAACCGCTAAAAACAGGATTTTAATTTCCAACGCTTTGTTTATTACCATAGAAACGAATAAAAAATAATAATATTATAATATTCATTCAAGTTACAGGCTATAATAAGAATTAACAACAATATATAATATCCAGACTTATAAACCGTCTCAGAATCGTTTTTCTTATACAATGACTAGTTGATCCCGTGCACTTCGTTGCCCGTTAAATGTACCAACTCTATATGACTCGAATTTTGTAAAATTCGTTATTTAATATTCGGTGTATGGTGTTCGAAATGTATCTTAATTTTTCCGTTTCCCGAAATAAAAATTCTGATTCGCAGCAGTATACTATCAGGTAGGCAAACTACCTACGGTAGATCGCGGACCCCGTGCTGTTTGTACGTATAGGTGTATGATTTAACTCTAAAGTATCAAAGTTATACCAAGTTTGTCGTATTCCACCTATGGTGGATTAATATAATCAATTAATACAAAATCCTAACTTAACATAACTAACAGTCCTGTAAAGTATTTAAAAAAAGTATTCAAATACTTTTTTAAGTATTGAATAACTTTTTAAATACTTTCAGCATGAAGTATTTTGAATGATATTTTAAATACTTTTTTTGTATTAAATACTTTTTGGTATTGAATAATTTGGTTTTTTATTTAGAACATTTTATTTGAAATAATTGGTTGGAAAAATATTATTGTCAACTACAATAATGGAATAATAGTTTTATTTAATATTCTGTATTTCTGTGTTAGCCGAAGCCCGAAGGTTTGTGAAAACAAGATTTCTAAAAAAAGTTATTGAATATTGAATAACAATATTCCCTTTAAAACTATTAGATAATTATTAGATTACCTACTACCTATGTGTTTATATTACGATAAGTCGATAAATAGAAACCCACTTTAAAAACCAAAAGTATTTGAAAAGTATTCCAAATACTTTGATTTTTCAAAGTATTTGAGTAGTATTTGAAATACTTTACAATTAAAGTATTTGAGTAGTATCTTAATTAAGATAAAATGTATTTGAGTATTTACTCAAGTACTTTTTAAAAGTATTCTTTATAGAACTGATAACTAATAATATCAGATGAATAAAAAAAAACCAAATTTAATCATTCTTAAATTAGTCTTCTTCCCAGAGCCTTAATCTATACACACAAACATTCATACCAAGCTGAAACAGCTAGTGCACTCCGTTGTCCGTAAAATATTACAACTTAAAAAATTATGATTATTCAACTGTTTTTGGGTGTCACTTTCTGCAATGTTCGATAATTTGATTTGGTGCTAACTTGTATCTGATCTGTCCAAATAACCAATGGAAACCAATAATAAATAAATACTAATTTCTACTGTAGATTTAAACCAATGCCAACTATTTAAAAAATAAATAAAAATAAAATTTCCAATTTCCATCGTGAACCTCAAGATCCCTGTTTGAGCACCTCTTTAAAATAAAAATTTCGACAAATCCTTTTTTAGTGCCCGATGAAATTATCATAAAAATCTATCCTCGAAATTTCAAGTCGATAACTAAAATAGGTTCGGCTCTGCATTGATTATTGATAAAGTACACTTTCCTTTATATATAGAGATATTATATCATTGAATTTAAATTTAATACAATCCATATTATTCATTGACCCACTTGTAACATACTGTACAGTAGAGCGACATTCAATTACCGGCTTTTTTTTTAAACTGCTTTTATAACAACTTAAAACCTTGATACCTACCTTGTATTAACTTTTTAGCTTGACTATAAAAAAAAATGAATGAAATTTCAACTCGAAGTAATTTGCAAGTTTTCGTGATTTTGAAGAATTTTGTCAAAATCACTACTGTGAATTTACTCTCAACTTTTTTAATTACACCAAGTAGGCCTGATGAGTGCCATGGAGTTGTAAATTACAAATTTAATTTAAGTTAATTAAAGTTTTAAATAATATGATTGTGTAACGTGTATAAATCGTATGGCATTTGGATATTCTATATCATCCATTATACTTCTAAGTTCTAGCTAGACGCCTAACCATAACTTCGAGTAAAGTTGCTTTAACTAGTTGTCCCAACTCAGACATCCCCCTCTCTAGAATAAATTTACAATTTTTATTTTTAATTAGAACTATATATGCCATACAGGTATACTGTATAATAGTGAACTAGCTTACTTATATAAATTGTTTGTATATAGTTAATAAAATATAAATTAGAATTATTGTTTAAAGATTTTATTGTATGATTATATGTTTATTTACTTTATATAGGTACCTAAAGATAATTAAAATTTTAAACAAAGTTAGTGCATGTTAAATGTTAGTATATGTACATTGTACATGTAATAATTTAAATAATAATAGTATAGGTACCTGCAACCTGCGTGTAAAAAGTATCCAACTTTAAATATATTTGAGTAGATGTGAATGAAATCGCAGATAGCCATGAAAACATTTACAGGATAATATAGCAAATTAGCAAATTATTTTGAGTTAAGATTTTAAAATGTAATACAAGATTATTCGTAAGTTTGTCTACCTTTATCAAAAAAAAAAAAGTCCACAAGCAAATCAAATTAAATTTTTATGAGCGTTTGAAGTTGATATTTTTACGATATTGGATATTCACTCGATTTATCATGTACCGGTTTTCTTATTTTTTTTGTAATTCAAAAACGAAAAACTGCGGATACATGAAAATTCTACTGAATGTTTATATTTTCATTTTCTATGCACCATAACATTTTGAAAATATTTTGACTCTTTTTGAGCTTTTCACGGACATAGTAAATTTTAATTTTTTTTTTCTATAAATGTCAATAAAATTTTATTTGTTTGGTCAAAAAGCTTGAAAATTTAATACAAGGCTCCTGATATTCAGGTTTTCAAATTGAATTCAAATTTAATACCATCCACTACACAGTGACCCACTTGTAACCTACTGAACAGCAAAGCGACATCCACTTACCTGTTTTTTTTAAAAATTATTTTCGTTGGATACAATACATGCAGTCATTAACCGAAAAAGGATATCATAGATAATATCTATATCATAAATTATGTCTTATAGTGATAATCCGGTTAAACCATATTATAGTAATATAATTCATCATATTATTACGTTGTATTTAACTTAATTTTACATACATTACCTACGTTAAATTCACAGTTATATTATTGACCGTTACATAGGTAATTCAAGAACTGTTGATAAATCAATAAACTTTTCTGCAAAATTTAAAATAGAGAAAATAATGTCATGTCAATAAAAAAAATTTACGCTAACCTATCACGCTAGTCGTCTACACCATCAACTTTTCAATGATAATTTATCATGCCAAACACAAATTTATTTTCTTCAACCGTTATTGATTGTATTTCGTGTATTTATAAAAGTTTTAGCATAAAATTGGTTCTTTGAAAATAAAGAATAAATTATACATTTATGCGATTTCTATTTTTTTCTATTTTCTATTTTTCTATTATTTTATTAGCTTGCGAAAAATTTAAATGATTAACATTTCTGTGGAAAATCGTTTCTTGTAATTTTTTTAATGCATAACATACCTATAGGACGTTTTGCAATAAAAATCAATAAACAAAATATCTTTATAAACTATATGCTATATGAAGAATGAAGATGTTCTCAAAGCTCATTTTAATATATTACCTATAGATATGATTTCTCAATATTTTATATTATACAAATTATAAATAACTATAATAAGACACAAATATATTATTGTTTAATATTGTTATAATGTAACAAGTTATTCTTATAAAGTTAATTTTGACTGACATGGTGATTATATTTGTATTTATTTCTGCCTATAAATTATAATGTAGTATAATATAGATATCATTATCTATATGATACGTAGATATGATATGTTTAAGATAAAATTTCAAAAATACATACCTACTTTTATCTACAATGAAGAAAAACATGTCTATAAACTATATAGTTATAATTGCGTATTGAATTAAAGAACAAGTATGCGAGGTATATCTACAATTTAGTTTTAGAAAATTCCACACGAGGTTTAATTACATGCATTGTACTAATGTATAATGTATATACTTCCAATTATTTGAAGGAAATTTAACAAAATAATCGTATAAACGAGAAAAAAAATTGATTAATGGATAAGCATTAAGCATACATGTGTAAGTATATTATATCTAGTGGGCAGAATAAAATTGCTATAGTATTTTACATTTATTAATAAATATTTTTTTACTTCCAATGGATTTATACCTTCTACCATTGATTATAAATTCTATAGATTGCTCACTGGCCGGCTTTTCAGTGGCGTACAATAAAATCCTCGGTATATGGCGATAAGAACCAATAATACTAATACATTTTTGTATTTTATAACAGCCACCGCAACTACGGTGGAGAGAGGTGCGGGTATAACTGGTTTTTATCGTCGCCCGTCACGACGTACCTACCTAATATTGTATTTATTACTATTTTTATTTAGAATGATTTGGTTGAGTGGCACTGGGAAAAACGGACACGATAGGTTAGTCGATACGGATTATGGGCTAATTAACTATATTATAATATGATTTTGACCAATTCATATTTTATTGTATATACCTATTTTTTATTAAAAGCAATTAAACAATATTTTCACATAGTTAAAACACGAAAATGTATGGAATGTAATGCGTGTAATTTAACTTTTAAAAATTCAAATAATAGGAAGTTGGTACTCGGTAGGTATGAATTATTGCACAATAGGTACTTGCCTATATTAACCTATTTTTGTAAAAAAATATTTCTTACAAATCAGGGGTGGTTTTGGGTAGCAGAGTGAATGTATATTGTACTTTGGGGGGTCAAAAGTGAAAATGTTCAAACGCGCCATGAAAAACAAAAAAAAATTGTAGAAACTTGAAATTTTCATTAAATGTTTATATTGGCATCATCTATACATGGTACAATTTTTGAAAGATTTTGCCTTTTTTTGAGCTATTTATACTCAGTAGAAATTTAAATTTTTTCTTTGTTTTTTTTTTTTTAAATGTTGATAAAAAATATTTGGCTGGCCAAAAATTCTCGAAAATTCAATAAAAAGTGTATCATAGGTGGTTCTTATTGCCTTAAAAAAAAAATCAATAATCGTAAGTCACAACTTTTTTTCATTATAATCCTCAATGGAAATACTATGATGAAGATGTTGTTAATATTGTATAATGAGTAATATAATATGTAAACATTGTCATAATATGAAATTTATCGGTAAATATTTTCATTTTATTTTTATGTTTTATATTTATACCATTATGTGCTTAGGAGAGAGTAAAGGCATGTGTTTTTCTAATGGAAAAGTGAGATTAGATCCTATTCAATCTACACCATTTCCATTAAATACATTACTTCAGGATGAAACAAATGATTCTTAACACTTTATGGACAAAATATGTCAATATAACTCCATATTTTCTATGACATCTTTTGGTGCTACTAAGATAGAAGGAGACAATTTTATGCCTACATTTAAAATTAGAGGCATTATTTATCATTGCATTGGATCATTATTGCCTATAGGCAAAGATGAATCTCAATTTATGCAAATGTATTTCACAGGTAAGGTAATTGTACTCTTATTATTTACCTAACGGTTAATACACTGTATGAATTGTACACAAAACAGGTCAAGATGAAAATGTAGAAGCTGAAACCCGGATGTGTCATCAATCAAGTGTTAGACAACATACTGTATTACAGCTTCAGAATATGATGCATCAAATAAATTGTTTAGAATTTAAAGCAGCTCTTCAAAATATGCCATTAAATGAATATAAAATTGTTATCAATGCTAATAAAACACCTACAGGTATTACTATTTTTTTTATAATATTATGTTATTTAATAAAAAAAGTTATTTCTAAGGTCATAATCCTGGACGTTTTAACGCTCCTACTGTTAATGAAATGGCGGTAGTCATAGTTGGGCAAGAACATGGCAGAAGAGATATTGTTATAGAACGACAAAATGGGACTCTACAAAGAATTAGTGAAACCCATAGGTCTTATGATGCGCTGCAGTACCCATTCATTTTTGTGAGTGGTGAAGATGGTTATGCCATCAATATTGCTTCTTTTGATGTACAGTCAAATGATTATCATACCACTAAAACAGTGTCTGCCCAAGAGTTTTATTCGTATAGGCTTATATAACGTTATTAAACGGAAAAAAACAAAAACCGAAAACAATTAATAAAACGAAAACGAAAAAAAACAAAAAACGAAAACAATTAATAAAGCAAACAACTGAAAAACTATATCAAAAAATCCCAAAAACCGAAAAAAAATTTAATAACGAAATCAAAAACGAAAACGAAAATAAATTATCGTATTATACATTATTAAATTATAACACGAAAAAAAATTCACTTGTCTTTACTTTTTAATCTTTAACTTTAAAAAATTTTAATTTTAAATCAGAAATTTTGAATTTTCTAATTTTTATATAAATTATAATTTTGGTTTAAAATTTAAATATTAAGACTAATTAATTATAATTTTCAACTTTTAAGTGCATTTCTGTATTGCGCGTTACTATTATATCTTAAAAGTTAAAAGTTACAAGTTATAAGAATATAATATATTCTGTATATAATATATAATTATACAAAATATATAATATATATTGTTTCCAAATAACGTTTTTGATAATATTGTTTTAGATTCTGAGTGGAACGATGAATGTATTGATTTTACAATGATGTGTGTTTTTTATTTTTTTATTTTTTTTGTGTCTGTGTACACGATAAGTAGTCGAAATAATGCTACGATTTTCAACTTCAGTATCTTGTTCGATCAGAAAGTGAATATCGTTGGTGCATTGGGGAGGTAAAAAATTTAAATTTCCCAGTAGTTTTCAAAAAATTCTAAGAAATACATAAGCACAGTTTATTTTTATAGTAATTTTAAGTTCAAATTTGGACGAAATTACATATTAAAAAACCTGGAATAAATATTTTATTTATTTTGTTGTGATTGTAATGATTGTATAATATTATTTGTGGGTACTTGAAACTTCTAAAGTGTACTATTATATATCTATGATAGTACCCCGGTTTGTTGTTGATGTATAACGCATTACTTATATACGCGTTTATTATATATAATAAATTATAATAATTAATTTTAATTTTCAACTTTTGAGTGCATTTCTATATTGCGCGTTACTATTATAACTTAAAAGTTAAAAGTTATAAGAATATAATATAAAAAAAAATATATTATCAAAAACAATATAGAAAAATAACGTTTTTAAAAACATTAATCAAAAACGATATTTTTTAAATCAATAAACAAAACGGAAACGAAAAAATTAAAAACGTTTACCATCCCTGCTATTTACCGAAGAAATAACTATCTTCATAATAACCTGAACATAAAAAATTGTTAGAGTTTGTGTTATACCTTACATTATAATATATTATACGGCTTAACGAACTGTCTATCTATAATGATGGCTTATTATTTTTTATTGTTCACTGAAATTATTAGAATTGTCAATTTGACGATTGCCATAATAGATTATATAAAATTGTTATTATAATAAATCCATAGAAATTATATATTATACTCAGTATCTACCTCGGTATCTACCTATATTGATAAATCGTATATTCTTTTACCAAAATCTTTGTGATGTAAGCTCAAATTTTAATCCCAATCTAAATACTAAAATACTTTGCAAATCATTTTTCATTCAATCAGCGTTATTTAATTATATTTTAACAACCTATAGATATCTGCAACTAGTGTATTTTCAACTACACACATCACAATTTGTTTTACAGATTAATATAATTTAAATGCTGTGGCAAGAATTTAATTTCAAACAAAAAAGGTACTGTATTTACAACTGTAAATATAAATTTAGAAATGTTTCCCTTTTTTTTCCTGTGCTTTAAAAATTCATCTGTTATTTTCTTTCTCTTGATACTTTAAACCAGGGATGGAAAACGTTTTTAATTTTTTCGTTTTCGTTTTTGTTAATTGATTTTAAAATAATCGTTTTTGTTGATTAACGTTTTTAAAAAGTT
>NC_042495.1:46538160-46553585 GCF_005508785.2 Acyrthosiphon pisum | reverse complement strand
CAATATAGAAAAATCACTTAAAAGTTCAAAATTAAAATTAATTATTCTTAGTACTTATTTAAATTTTAAATCAAAATTAAAATGTTTTTAAAGTTAAAGATTAAAAAGTAAAGATAAGTGAAATATTTTTCAAATTTTTTTTTTTTCGTGGTATAAATAATTTAATAATGTATAATACTATAATTTATTTTCGTTTTCGATTTCGTTATTAAATTTTTTTCGATTTTTGGGATTTTTTGTTATCGTTTTTCAGTTGTTTTTCGTTTTTGTTTTGATAATTATTTTAATTTTTTGTGTTTTTTCCGTTTTTTAAAAATGTTTTCCATCCCTGCTTTTAACCATTGAATTCAAATGTTTACCATCAATATGTAAATTGTAAGATGGTCAATATTTAGCCCATTATCTACAAACAGATGGCTTTGTAGGCGTTTGCTGTGTATATATTTTTATTGTTATTTAATACAGTATCACTTGTTCTGTTTGTGATTAATTACATTTTTTTTACTAGTAACAATATTAATTGTTTTAGCTCAGTTAAGCTGTTAGAGCTCAGGCGGATATAAAAGTAAAACAAAATTTGACAATTGTTTACAATAATATGCCTAAAATCCACGATTAAAGATATATCTTTAATCGTACTAAAATCCGAAGGTTGGATTGACCTAAATTTATTAGAGTTAAAATTAAGAGTCAGATAATCTTTATAGACATGTTTAAGAAAATGTTAAAAAAATAATACGAAAGCATTAATAGCAAAAATATTTTATATAATATAAATGATTTATTTATTTTTTTATAATTTTTTAAATACAATAATAATAATATTATATGTTATATATATATCCATTCATAATTAAATTTATTAGGTATGTTTCTAAACTTATATTAAAATATATTAATAACCAATAAACAATAAACATACCTGTAATTCAGACACTAAAATAACATAGTTCCATTTAGGGATGTTGTAACATAATTCTAAAATAAATGTTTGAGTACAATGAGATTTTTTTAAATAAAAATAAAATATAAATGACAATAAAAATTATTAAAAATATTAATAATTGCTAATAAAAAAGATATCTATTTTAGGGTATTGTTGGGACAAACAAATGATTCGAAAATTGTGTAGAATTCATTGGCGAAATAAAAATAACATTTAGAGGCATAATCGGTGGAGATGTTGACTAACCCTAACTTAAGTATTTCTGATTTTACCCGGCACATAACTTTTATCAATTACTGGTTCTTGTAGGAATATGTGTAGACATCTTTCATTTTGTGCCAATGGATGGCCAGCAATTCTGAAATCAAGAATACAAAAATGCAATTAATGATGGATAAAATAATACCATTAATAAATAATAAATATCTATACTTTTATATTTAATAGCATTGTTAAATACCATAAATTATGTTTTTATTTATTTATAAAATGTACCTATTAATTGAAACTATGGTGGTATTATTTCTATTTCATAATAATAAATAATATAGATATCAGAATATTATGTATGTAATAAATATTAAATTTAATAAGTAAAAATATACTTGTTTATAAAAACTTCAAGGCCTTTTCGCCGTTCTTCAATAAATTCTTCTTCAAATATACCATCATCATTTCGGAACGGCATTTGTCTTTTCCATGCCTTACCAGGTAAAGGAGGTACAACAATCTGAAAAACACATTTTGATATTAAGAAAACACAATCAACGTAGTTTAATAAATCACTGTATTAGATGGGCTATTTTTAAATATTTTTTGTTCCATTTAAATAAACAACATTTTTTTGAACTAATACAGTTATACAATTATTTTGTTTTAAACTAATACCACCCAATTTTTAACATAGTAATATTTTTTGGTTTTCTTATATAATTCTCGTAAGATAAATCCACGCATTTTATTGTCAATATATAATATAAAAATGATTGTATGTCTGTCTGTGTGTCATGACAACTAAACCCGGCAGGAGATAGAATGTTTGTCTGTTAGTGTGTGTGTGCGTCCTTTGGTTGCCATGGTTACCATGGCTTTTCAAGCTATTATAATAATAATTATTTGTTGCCGGGCACTTGACGGCATCATTTGGTACAGAGATAGATTACATTTCTGGACAGAAGCTAGATTAATTTAAAAGGGAAAGGACCAGCCCCGGGAGATGCTCACATAGGGATTTTGAGAAATTTTTGTTTATAAATTATTGGTTGCCAGACAACGATGTACACGGGACATAGATAATAAAGATATGGAAAGGACATAATGGTCTTAACAGCGGTCTTCGAGGGAAACAATTGAGGCCAAATAAAATATAGGTACCTAAATCGAGTATCGACTATCAATATAAAGGAGCCTCAATTGCCTTCCCCTACAGGAACGCTGCCTCAAATATATTTAACATAGGCGTGGCTTATCCATATCTTTATTATCTATGACACGAGATCATTTGGTACAGAGATAGGTTAGACATCTGGGCAGAAGATGGCTAATTTAAAAAGGTAGATGACCATCCCCGGAAGGTGTTCAAACATGGATTTTGAGATTTCCGATGGAAATTTTTGTTCATAAATGGTTGCCGTGGGTTTCAAAGTTATTATAATATTAAGTTTTATTGGTTGCCATTGTTTTAAAATTGTCGTTATAGTAACCGTTATATTATAAAATAAAACATATTGTTTATATAGAGTTGGCATTTTTAATGGGCAGCGAAGTGCGCGCGATCAGCTAGTATTTAATATAATTAAATATAATCTGTGATAAAATAGTAATGTAAAAAAAATATATAAGTTTTTTTTTTTTTTTTTTTTTTTTTTTTAATTTTAAAACTTCCAGCAAATACTATTATAGTTCGACAATTATGAAATAAAATTGAATTATAAAGATAATAACAAAGTATGTGGATAGTAATAACATAATACGAATAAAATAAAGATAGCATACCAAATAATAAATATTGGGAGTAAGTAGATAACATAATAGATTAAGATTATACGTATAACATGACAACAATATAAATAATATAAGGTTATTAGTTTGCAAAACAAACAGTGTAATAATATATGTAATAAAAATTATACAGTGGTGATTAAATAATAAAGGTAATAGAGAGATAAGTGTTAGATATATAAATTTTAAATCTAAATTTTAGCTAAGGAGAGAACCGTTTATGAACAACCTCGGTAAGGAGGGAAATTAGTGGGCTAATTAAGGAATTAAAATTAAATATAAATTGTGAAAGAATAGTAAAGAAGGCTTCAACGGAAGAATTATCGATTTTGACTGCTTCAGCATAAGATTTCGTTTGAGGCTGCCGAGCATGATCTTCACAAACCACATCTGGCGATTTATAAGTTGACGTATTTGTGACTAATATATAAGTTTATTGGAGATTAAAAGCTTATCAATTATATTATCAGGCCTGCGGGGGGTGGATCTGTAACGGGGAACATGTAAAACACGGTTTTAGAAGATAGTATCTTCCACGATTTAAGATATACCTACAAATATATATTAAATCGTGGTATCTTCTAAGATCGTGATGTAACATCACGGCTATAGATACTATCTTTAATCGTGTGTAACATATAAAATATAAATGATACACAGCGCCCCCGTAACATCTTATCAATTTCAATCCCTAATTATTCCCGCTCAAGATTTAAAATGTAATTTTACAATATCTTTGGATTGTCAGTGTTACCACAATAATAGTATATTTAACATGTTTTTTTTTTATTATGTTTACGCTAAAACCTATCGGCGATAACAAAAAAGTCAGTATTCGCCATTCCACACTGTCTCGTCAGTCTGTTCGTTTCGTTGCTCAGACGCTCAGTTTATCAGTAAACAGTATTCAGCTCATAACTCGTAACCATTTGCGAGTCGCTATCTATTCAAATTGTAATTTGGATGTTTTGTTCTGTTAAATTCACTACTGTGATTTTAGTTAATATTAAGTGTTTACGTAGTAAATAAATATTTTAAATTAAAAAACTAGTGTCATGTAGTTTAACAAGTGACTCACAAACTCACAAATTAAAAAAATGACATTTTTAGAGACTACTGCTGTACCAAACACATCGGCAAATGAGATTCAAGAAAACGTTACTACTCATAACATTCTTGTTTTAACAATAATAACTCATTACATAAGAGACTATGCTAAGAGATTTCCAGTACCTATTGACAGACCATTTGATGCTGTGCGAACCTCAAAGTTCCATCGTACATTTAGTATGCTTGCCTTACACTTAATTCAATGTCCTGATCTTACGTTTGGAGAATTAATCAATTTAATATCATGCGGAAAATACCAACTACCTCAAACCTTTATTGAAACTTTTCACTTGGAAGTATATCATATGATTAATACTAATCTAAATATTATAGCAGAAATGTTCAAAAATATGGATGGTACCTCATTGGATAACGGATTACCAAAAGTACATCAAATGAAAATTGTTAATGGCAGTAGTCCTGTAGGCATATTTTTACGACGTATAATGTTATTCTTCAATAAAATGCAGTTTTTACAGACTGAAGCTGTTATAAAGGAAGTAAAAACCCATTGCAGTACAATATTAAACAAAATTCCGGTAAGAATTGTGGCAAACTACATTTTGTTTACTAACATTCATATCATAAAATAATTTTTCAGGGACTCAAAACCAAAAAAGTGGGATCAAATGACAAAGAAGAACTTAGTCCAGAAGCTGTAGAAATGATAAAAATAAACAAGACAATCAATGAAATTATTGAAATGATTAACATAAATTATCAGGCAAGTTTTAATCAAAATAGTAAGTACAATAAAGCTCGTTCTTGGTCTCCGCGACAAGTAGAACTCTTTATTGCACAACAAGTTAAACTATTGAAAATTAATGAATCTGTTGCCCTTGATCCCCCAATTCTACAAGAAAAACTAAAAGACATTCTGAGAGCCAATCCTGACCATTTTGACGTACATTATTTAAACTATCTTAATTGCTTGAGGGTGAAAGAATATTGTGGAGCAGTAAATAGTGTACAACATTATTTTAGTCGTCAAACTTTTAGGGTTATAAATTTAGATGAAAAAAGTAGAGGTTATCAATATACATCTCTCAATATGGCCATATTGAATGCATTTTTCAATCATAATGATGAAGCTATAAGTTATTTGAAAGAAAGTATAGCAGTAGCTCATCAAGTAAATGACCATGTTTGCTTACAGCATGCACTGATGTGGATGTACACATTGAGTAAAAAGAACAAGTCAACTATGTTGAGATGTTCGGTAACTAGAAGCAAAGAATTAGAACTGCATCAGATCACTTCATTTAGCTTACAATCAATGGCTCAATATTTGGTTGAAAACGCTGAAACTCCAGCAATAGTCTTCGAAATATTAAAGAAAAGCGAAATATATAATTATTTCAATGGTTTAACTGATCTGCGTATGACAAATAATGTACAAAAAGCGGCAATTTGGAATACATATGGTTATCAACGTATATCAACAATACATTCTTTATTAGTCTTAGAACATGATCAGTGTAACAAAGATGTTTATAATATAGAAAGTAAATGTATAGCCATGTGCAATATCATTAATGATTTGATTGCTCATGGTGATTATTATCTTGCTCCCATATTAATCAATGAAGTTTCCCATATTTTTCCATATACACATAGTAAATTCTGGATAATGGCTGAACAGTATTTAAATTTTACATTAGCTATGAATAAGGAAGAATGGCCTAAAGCAGAATTAGCAGCTAAACAAATGGCGTCTGTAAATGTAACAGAAAGTTTATTACGATTAGGAGAGATGTATTTGAAAAAAGAAGACTTTGTTACAGCTACTAATATGGTAAAAGAGTTAATGGAGAATAACGATGAAAACACAGTACTAACTAGATTGCGGGCATACGTAATTGTTGCCAAAGCAAATGAAAGTGCAGCTCTAAATTTACTTATGGACGCAAAATTGATAGCTATTGAATATCATTTGATGTATATGACTGCAATTATAAATGTTGAGATAGCAATTGTTTTGATGAAATATGATTTTCCCCATAAAGCATTAAGATTGTTACAAGAGACAAAACAACATATTTATTGTGGCATAAATGTTTATGATAAGGCATACATAGATTTACAAATTATTAAAGCAAAGATGATGGTTAACATAGTTGATGAGTTTGATCACAGTCAAGAGTTTTTAAATAAAATGTATAATAAATTAAATACAATTGCAGAAAAATTTCGATCAATAGAAGCTATCACAGAGTTAAAAGAAATAATATATTTACAAGCATTAATAGCAGATGAATTGGATATGAAACAAAACCGAAACAAGCACGCAATGGAATTTAGGCACTTGGAAGAATACAAAGTTCAACAGTAATGAATGATACAATACAAAATAATTAAACATATTTGTATACTGTTTTTATGCTAAATTACGATATTGTATTGAATTCGTAATAATATAATAAATTTAAAGTTGTAACTAAGAAATGTGCACTTTGTTCTTTCACATTGAAACTAAATAAAACATTTTTATTTGTCCATTAGTTATTTTTGTATACAAGTATTCAACTAAACGTCAACTTTTTAATACTATGTAAATTACTAAACAAAAGTAAAATAGATTGGTGTTCAGTTTCTAAAGAGAGTAAAAAAAAAATTATAATTTTATGAGAAAAATGCATATTCCGTAAGTATAAATATTAAAAGGTTATTTATTTATGCAATACCTACGTATTATAGGAAATATTAAGTATATGGCTAATTAATAAATAATTGTTGATTAAATGTATTTTTTTAAAACAATTTATTATTATTTATTTAACTTACATTATTGATAAGTCATGCTGGTAAAAATGTTTGAGGTTAAATGCAGAGGCGTGCAAAGGAAGATAATAATTTTTCACCAAATATAGATCTGAGTATAAATATTTTATTATAAAAAGTGAAAAAAAAAACTGATAGGAAAATATGAAATTTGATATATTATAAATTTAATTTTTCCATTCTTAGTTTAATTTTTGTGTAATTAAAGTTTTACTCGTTAAAATAATATAAGAATTACTATAGATTAAATTATCAATAATTTAATATTTTTTATTTTTTATAATCTCAACAATTTGTTAAGTTAAACTAGTCTTAAACTTACACACTAACCACCAGCAGCATCTGTAAATTGCCAAAGTATTCCTTTAGATAACCAAATTAAATTTGAAAGCATAATTCAGGTTTTTATATTTTTATGATTTAAAATGTAGTGTTTGTATTTACGTATTACCAATGATTATTGTACTAATATTTCTAATGAAAAATGTATCAATTAAAAACATAATAATTTACTACCTATAGTCATATAAATATCAGTTCTACAGTCTTTTGACTACTGGAATTTGGAAGTATAATAACACAAATGCTAGGGAACTAAAAAATTGTTAAAAAGGACACTACACCCACATGTGTTGTCTCCGTCTTACAAATGTACAACATAGCAATAACTGTTTTGGCGAGGGAAAGTACAAAGAAGGCTAGTAACTAAGAAACAAATTTTTACCACGTAAAAAAAAAAACTTTGGGCTGTGCGATATCGTTTTATTTTTTTTGATATCTGAACTTCTAAAAATGTTATTCGTTTGAAAAACAAAAACAATAATGGATTTTAAAACAATAAGAATTTTTTGTATAAGTGATATCAAAAAAAGTGGGTAAGTAGATGTCGCTCTGCTGTACAGTAGGTTAAAAGTAGGTCACTGCAATGGATGGTGTTAAAATTGAATTCAATGATATAATATCATTGTATAAGAAAAACGATGCTAAGCGAAAACAGTTAGCCCGCCTATGATATTAATAAGTATATTATTTTGATGATATTATTGTGAATAAAGTAATTTATATATAATTTATTTACGTGAACCTTGTTTTAAATTTTCAATCCTTAGCTATAAAAGTTGAACATTTTATAAATTTTTAACTGAAAAATAATTATTGAATTTTAAATTTGATAAATGTTGTCAAAATTTCAACTTTAAATGCTTATAAAAAAAATTGTGCCTATGTATTTTTATTATTTTTCAACTGCTATTGTAACAATATTAACAATATATCAGGAGCCTTGTATTAACTTTTCATACATTTTTACCCAACAAATAACATTTTATTGGTACTTATAGAAAAAAAAACTAATAAAATTGAAAACTGACATGTTCAAAAAAAAATAAAAATAAAAAATCAAGATATATTCAAAATTTTATGGTGTATAGTAAATGCAAATATAAACAACTAGTGGAAATGTAAAGTGTTCATTTGTTTTAAAGATACACCCAAAACCAAAATCGATTTTGCGTAAAAATTCCCGTTTTCCATAATTTTAATGTTGTTTTTCCTGTTGCTTTTGAAAACTACTGGGAATTTTAAAATTCGACCTCCTAAATGCACCAACCAAAAGATTCACTTTCCCATCTAACAAGATATTGTTGCAGAAAATCGGAGCAGTTTTACTGCCACAAACCGTGACGACAGACACAAAAAAAACACATCATTGTAAAATCAATACATTCATCGTTCCACTCAGAATTTAAAAATAAAAACGATATTGCACAGCCAAAATTCCATAGACGCAAATTCCAAACAGTGTAATGTAGGAAATGTTTGGGGGGCTTAGCCCCTAAAGCTCCCCCTATTTGTGCCTTTGCAAAGTTCTCTTTTTTAGTTTAAAAATGTTGTTTCTTAGTGATGACTAGGGCTGGGATTTGGATGCACTTTTCATTTTTTTCTGAGGTTGCTATACTTGCCTGATCACAACTCTGTAACATCTACTTTTCAATGAGAATTAGAAAATTTATTTAGCATTTTATGATTTTAACCTCATTTTTTAGGGCATTATTGGAGTTTTTGGGTTCAAAGTTCTAACTTTAAATTTTGTTTTAAGATTTTACACGCTAACGCGAGTTTTATACAGATTTATAAATTTTTTAATCCATCAAAATAGTTTAAAAAATATAAGGAAATAATTGACTTTTCAGATTAAAAGAAATCCAAGTTAAAATTTAGCCCAAAGAAATCTTGAGGTGGTTTAAAAAGTTAAACGTCATAGAAAAATTATTTTAATCGCCTTTTTATCACTCATATTTTACAATTTATAAAAAATAAAAACAATTGACCTGCATTTTTTTAGTGTATTATTTAGAATTTGTAGGGTTTTATAGGGCATTATATTCCCAGTCCTAGTTATGAATGTAGCTTTAATGGTTCTTACCCGTGCAAAACTAAAACTATAGATGAATTGCTTATTTTTAATTTCAAAATTAGTTTTACCTACTAATAAAAACAGTCTAATAATGTAATATTGACTTAAATTTATTTAATTCATCAAGCGCTTAGATTTATTTAGATAAGCTATTAGGACAAATATTCTAAGAATAATAACTTATAACTCATAATATAGCCACAAAGGTTTATCTATAATATATGATATGTAATATTAGAATAAGTTGGAAGTACACATTACCTTACTGTCTCGTTCTAGTTCATTGCGCAACCATTCAAAATCACTGTAACGTCTACGGACACTGGATTCTTTGACCTTAAACACTGGTAGGTTTGTCTAAAAACAATCAAAGAGTAGTCACATGAGTGACATCAGTAAAATGTTCTACCCAACACAGCGCCTAAACTTTATACAAGACAACTCACTCGCATGCGAACTTCGTAGTCAGTGTATCGTTTTTTGGCCACACCATGAGTTATCGGGTTCAATATATCAATTTCTAAAAAATTGGCCGGAGCCGCATACGCATCATCCAATGTTTGCTTCTTGACGTTCAACCGTCTGGTAGCCTCAGCTGTGTCAACCATCGTTTTATTTTAAGTTGTTATAGACGTCCCTTTTACGGTAGTACAGCAGCCGATCGTTGGGCCTCGATCGTACCCGTGAGATGAGCGATAAAATGTTTTTTTTTTATTTCGCGCGGAAGAGGAGTATCAAGGCGTCCTTGGTACCGGTACACCAGAACAGGAGCAGCAATCGATGACGTAACGACAAAAACCGGCAGACTTGAATGAACAAAAAAAAAAACCAGAAATGGAAAAAAACTATCGCAGAATAATTGGTATTTCCTGTTGATCTGAAGAATTCTTGTCGACGGCCTACGACGTGATAACGCAACAATTGAAGAATTGAATTATAATATTTATATATATGTATATTATAAATACAAACGTACACAATATAATTCGTAGCAATAATAATAAAAGATCAAATTTCGATTACTCGGGATTTGAGACGATTGAGCCGTCGATGATAATGGGTAGGAAATATCAAATAATTTATAATACGGCAAATTTAGAAACTAAATAATTTATATCCGCGGAATGCGGATTCTCAAACACGACCACTGTCGTGAAAATCGGGAAATGATCGAGAGACGAGATAACGACGGGATGACACGCATGGCCATGCTTGCCAACCGACTATACACTGTTCGACTTGATAATGAGCATTGATAACAGTGAGAGCGCGCGCGCGACACGGCTGTTGCCGATAAAAATATTTACCAAACCAAACAACTAACAAGTAACAACCCATTTTAACGATTTAATATTATTTATTATTAATTAGTAATTACTATTACTATTATTCATTATTCTGTATTCATTATTCGATTTTTCGAATTTATAAATTAACTGTCACCTGCGAATCGTTTCTTAGGGTTTCAGTTGACGTTCATCATTGAAATCGACTGACCGATCATGGACCGACGGCACGTACTACACTTTCCGTTGCGTTATTGACATCGCCGTCATTGAAATAATATAAATTAGGTAACCTTTGCTTGGACGTTATTTGGCTGGACGACTGCCATGGACTTTTTCGCTCTAATCGCCATCGTCGTGGCGTTCTACGTCGCTCTTATGTTTTTGGATTTCACGTTCAAGGTGGGTGAAGTTTAGTCATGATTTTGCAGTTTGCATAATATGATGAGTGCCTCTGTTTAATTGATCATCGCCGTTAATAAACTAATTGCCAATCTTGGTAGGAGATCTTGAGGCTAAAGACCGGTCAATTGGTTTGACAGAATGCCCAAAGTAGACATTTTTATCAATTGTTATAATATTTTTGCATGTTTTTATTTTAGTCCTGTTCACACTATCCATATTTGATGTTAATACAAAAGACAGGATTAAGTGTTGGGCCTTTTCAATTACGATGGTACACAACGTCATTGAATCGTCTTATACTGAAAATGTCGTTTTGGCATCCAAAATTCCAAACCAATTGGTTCACTTTTGGGTCTTGGATTACTATTTGTTTGATTATACCATCTATATGTTTGGTTATTGTATCTTCAGCACAATTGTGTAAAAAAATATTCACGGAGCCTACTAGTGAACCATCAGGCAACCAGCAAGATACATTTCTTGAACCAATAGTAAGTGAAATATACATTATTTTATAGAAAGTTTTTCTTAATTAAATATATTTTCAGGTACCTGGGATCAATTTACCAATGTCAGACTTAAGCTATTATATATTTGCACTTATGTTTTCGACAGTTTTCCATGAACTAGGACATGCATTAGCAGCAATCAGGTATTTGATTTTTATATTATTAGTTATTACTCATACTTGTGCGCGTATAATTTCCTATAAACACTTATTAAACATGAGTTTTTATTGTGAACAGGGAAGACATGCATGTGGAAGGTGTTGGTTTAATGTTTATTTTGATTTTACCTGTGGCTTATGTTCATTTGGATGACATTACCTCGTTGCCAAGTAGCAAACAGCTTCGAGTTATGTCAGCCGGCGTGTGGCATAATATAGTTCAAGCTCTAATGGCCTATCTTGTTTTATGGCTCTTACCATATATGTTGTTTCCATTTTTTACAGTTGGGCATGGTGTTATGACCACCCAAATAAACCAGGTAATCAGCAGTCAAACAAATATTTTACTTTGGGTAGTTTTAAATTAAACTTTTTACTAAAGCAATCTCATTATTTAGAGAAATTCCACACCAATATATTTTGAATAATATTATCTTTCAAATAAGTATCACCAAATACAAATAGTAATAGCTAAAAATATTCCATTATTCATTTTAATACTACCTTTTTGGTTTTGTGTAATTGTGTGTTACTATTTAACATAATATAATATAGATTATTTGGTGTCCTACAACATAGTCGCATAATTTTAAAATTCCATTATAAAAATTTTAAAATTGTTATTATTATAATATTCAATAATATGGTAATAAATTAATGATATTTTCCGTGTATTTTTTGTTTTTAGAAATCTGGTGTTAATGGGCAAGGAGGACTAGTAACTGGTGATGTTATTACAAAATTAGGGAACTGTGATGTGCATGATTTTGACTCATGGATAGATTGTTTAAATCGCACTAAGACAAGTGTAGATTCTGGATTTTGTTTATCACCAGAATTTGTTCAACATCATGACGAAACAAAACCAGGTAAATATAAAATTATGATTTTTTCAAAATGTTTTATATTACTCAATATTTACTAATCCAAAAATTAATAATTATTTTAGTGCATTATGTAGATGAATATATAATAAACTGCTGCGATCCAAACTCAAAGACCAATTTGTGTTTCGAGTATATTGAATCGCTGTCCAATCCTCAAGAACTACCAAATCATTCCTGCTTAAATGTTAGAAAAGTTATAGAAAGGTCAACATCACCCTGTGATGCTGATAATCAATGTACATCAGCCCATTGTTATTATCCTGCAATTCGTAAGAATCATAAACTTGTGGTTATCAAACGTGAAAAAAAAAATGAAGTCTTATTTCTTGGACAGCCTACAGAACTGCAATACATATCTGTTACTCAATATGTACCCAAGACTGATTATCTACCAAATAGTATACCCGAATCCATTGAAAAATTTTGTAAATACCTAATAATGTTTGCAGGAGGTTTAGCCGTCATAAACGTAATACCGTGTTTTTATTTTGATGGAGAAAAAATATCAAGGGTATTAGTGAATACAATGCTGAAGGAACACGTTGAACATTTGAGTGTCCGATTAGCAATTTCTATTTGTTTGACAATTTTTGGTTCTTTAATATTGATTATTTATATGATATTAGGGTTTTGGTCTCTGATAAAAATTATAAACTAGACATGTACCGTTTGCCTAATATTATTAATTGTTCCTACTTTCTACTAATGGTCAGGGGGCAACATTATTACTCTTACCAAATTTCAAAAATGTAATTATTTATATTATTTTTCAAAATACGTTTGAACTGAAGTTGATAAGATGTGTATTTTATATATTTATACTATGTAACTTATTCTAATAGTAGATTTTTTAATGTAATCTTAAGCAAGTGCCTGTTCTATATTTCTTAAAGAATTAATAGGTATTATGATATTATACATTCAACATTTTATTATTGAAATAATTTTTTAAGCTAAAGTTCATAATTTATTATTATTATTATTATTATATTTATTTAATGACTGAAAACATATATTTATTATTATAGAATATTAAAATATTTTGAATTAGATCAATTTTCAATAAAAAAATAATGAAACTTGTTGACCTTACTTTTTTTAATTGTTATGTTTGGATACCAAATGTCCAAATATATTTGTGAAATAACTATCCTAGTCTTATTTTATTTATTATGTAAATATTAAATATCAAACATGTACCTATATATTTATAATATTAGTAACTAATATACTATTATGGAGGTAATATATTTATAGAATTGTATTCCTATAAAATATATTATTAGTCATTTTGTCTATAAATAACAAACAAGGTTCATTTATATGATACTTTTACCAAATAATTTCTATTGAATTAATAATATGAATCAATTGAAATTTTTATAGCTATATTATTTTCTGTTATTGCTATATGACTGTACTTGTAATTATTCTTCAATAAAATTGTATGTTTCATTTTTACAAAATGTTGTCTTTTTAATCCTGGAAGTTTATTGAAAGGTAATTTTAAGCCCAGGGCTTGAAACAGTTACTAAATTAATCCCATTAGCGCTAACCGAAAAAAAATTGGATAATAATGGTCCTGTTATAAGCGGTACCATATTCAAAATTACAGGTTACCGATTAAGTGATAACTGCTTCCAAAAACTGTTGGTTGCCAGTAAACGATTGAATACTGGTTTTTTAAAAAAAAATTGTGCTAAACCACTTTTGTATCCGTGCCCTTTCAGAGACAGACAACGATTTACAGTTGTCTATATAGAGTCTATAAATATATATTATAGACTATACATTGTCTGTTGAGAGTTGAGCAGTCGTGTAAAGAATACTTTTAAAAAGTACTTGAGTAAATACTCAAATACATTTTTTTTTAAGTATTTAAGATACTACTCAAATACTTTAATTGTATAGTATTTCAAATACTACTCAAATCTCTGAAAAAGTATTTGGAATACTTTTCAAATACTTTTGGTTTTTAAAGTGGGTTTCTAACTATCGTAATATAAACATAGGTTGTAGGTTATCTAATATAGTTAGCTAATAGTTTAAAGGGAATATTGTTATTCAATAACTATTTTCACAAACCTTCAGCCTTTAGCTAACACAGAAATACAGAATACTAAATAAAACTACTATTATTCTATTATTGTAGTTGACAAAAATATTTTTCCACCCAATTATTTCGAATAAAAATAAAATGTTTGATATAAAAAACCAAAGTATTCAATACCAAAAAGCAAGGCTGGGCATTAACGAGTTAAAAATTAAAATTAAAGTTAAGACGTTAAGTTAATTAACTCGTTACTTTTTTTTTCAAATTAACTTTTAACTTAATAAGTTACTTTTTTTCAAGATTAACGTGTTAACTTCAAATTAATTTTATTTCAAAAATATCTAAATTAAGTTAATTTTCGTCCGAAGAATAACGCAAATTTTTGAATGTGTTTTTACTTTGATGTATCATTTTAAATTTACCCAGTAATTTTCTTGGACGTAAAGAAAAACTATCTAATTAACCATATAATATGACTGGAATTTTTTATTTTTGCAAATTAGCAAGTTTTAACTTTACACTAAGTTAAGTTACTTTTTTTTCAAAGTTAACTTTTAACTTAACGAGTTAACGAAAAAAAATAAGGGAACAAATCTACTTTACCAACCCCCTCACGATTTTCAAATTCTTTTTTTTCAAAAGACTTGGTTTTTTATGCTTAAAACGATGGTGTAATTTTTTTTTCCCGGAAACTATTATTTTAGAAGTTATGGCCTTCCAAAGTTTGCGATTTGACGTTTATGCGCATGCGCGCAACACTACTATAATGCCACGCGGAGGACTATTTTTGTTATTTTTTTTCTACTTACGTATTCTAACCTGTTTAAAACGATGGTACAATAATAATTTATCCCCCAACTTGCTGTGCAACAC
>NC_042495.1:46520124-46537890 GCF_005508785.2 Acyrthosiphon pisum | reverse complement strand
AACGTAAAATTGCAAACTTTGGAAGGCCATAACTTCTAAAATAATAGTTTCCGGGAAAAAAAATTACACCATCGTTTTAAGCATAAAAAACCAAGTCATTTGAAAAAAAAAATTTGAAAATCGTGAGGGGTTGGTAAAGTAGACTTTACCCAAAATAAGATTAACTTTTAACTTAATTACTTTAAAATAACTTAACTTAACAAGTTAAAAAAAATCGTTAACTTGCCCAGCCTTGCCAAAAAGTATTTAATACAAAAAAAAGTATTTAAAATACTATTCAAAATACTTCATGCTGAAAGTATTTAAAAAGTTATTCAATACTTAAAAAAGTATTTGAATACTTTTACTCAAATACTTTTGCTTAAATACTTTACAGGACTGGAGTTGAGTCACAGATCTTGACGGTTGAATCGTATGCGGCGTGTGCCTTTTATCATATTCTGATTGATATTATAGTTCATAGGTAATGGTAGTCAGAACTCTGTATTTATAAATACCGGTGATCGTTTCTTAACCGGTTAAAACATATTACTATGTTATTTTAGCTGAAAAATTGTCCGGTAACCGATAACGGGGAATACGAATAGGTTTATAATAACGGTAACCGATTATAGGTTCCCCAAAATTCCGCGAAATGACCGGTTTTCGGTAAAATCCGGTAACCGGTTTCAAGCCCTGAAGTTAAGGCCACCAAGATTTTTAATTTTTATCCATAGATAATAAAGATACGGATAGGACATAATGGTGTTATCAGCGGTCTTCGAGCGGAACAATTGAGGTCAAGTATACATATTCAAGTATCGACTATCAATATAAAGGAGCCTTATTGCCTTCCCCTCCGCGGCCTCAAATATATTTAACATAGGCGTGGTCTATCCATATCTTTATTATCTATGTTTTTTTCTGTGTTGACGACATCACCTCTTGGGACAGTAAAAAATGAAAATGTATTGATTTCTAATTCAGCCTCTTTGCTGGTAAGAAAGTGAATCTAATTGGGTCAAAAAAGAAAATTTAGAGAAGTTTTCAAAAGCGTCGAAAAAAAAAATTAGTAGAAGAACCCGTATTTTTGAATTGTTGTAATATGTTATTGAAATATTTGTGCTTTTAATACTACAACCACACATAGGTGCAAATAGAGGGAGGCTTTAAGGGCTAAGCCCAAACATTTTGTTTTAAGCTTATTCAATATTATTAAATGAGGCTTTAGGCCCCCAAATCTCAAACGCTATTTGCGCCTATGCCACCACAATTTATTTGAATGTATTATTAGTAAAGGGCGGATGTTCATGCATTTGCATAATATATTATATTTTTCCTTTAATAATAAAAGTTGCAGAGTAGAAAAGAAATTTGATCTGTGACATAAAAAAAAAAAATCGAAATTCTTATGTTGCATATATTTGCATATTTTGATCCATTTTTCCTTCAAAGCATATTTATATTTTGTAAGTGCATAATAATGCATATTATTTGGTGTCTTAAGGTTTTACTTAACATTTTACATTGAATTATTGTTTATTTCAATTACTATATTTTAGAATAAATGTTATCGATTGGAAGTACCTGGGCAATGGCTAATAGTACTCTGAATTGCCGTGACCGTTTACCGTTGTCCGTATAGACCGACTAACGAAGTTCCTGTGGCGTATTTGGTATTTTTTGTAGGGGGTGGATGACAAGAGTTTTAGCTTACAGATTACGATTTAATAATTATAATATAATAATAGACATGTTTTTAAAGAGCCATGGAGGCGGATTTGTCCCCATATCCACCCCCATAAATACGCCCCTGCGAAGTTCGCGAGTGCTTTCGTATACCTAGTGCGAGTAGTAAGTTACGTGTTCGTATTCGAACAGTCTTAAAAATAATCAAAACGATAAAGAAATTGCTGTGTTTAAAAAATTTCAAAAAGTTATACAAAACAATAAGGGTTTTGATATACTGTGTACGATTTCAAACATTTTAAATGGCGAAGATAACACTATCAAGACAGAGGAAAACTTAACGCCTGATGATTTAACTTGTTTTAAATACGCACCTATCACTTCGGTAGATGTTGAGCGAAGTTTTTCTAAATATAAACATTTTTTGACAGATAGACGACGTTCTATGCACTTTGAAAATATTTCGAAAACAATGATTATTCAGTGTAATGCTCATTTAAGTAAGTAAAACGAAATTCATTTTACATTAATAAAAAAAATTAATAATAATTTAATTTTTCAGATTAGGTAAATCAACCATACAAGAAAAACACAATACAGCTACCTATATAAATTTGTATATTAATTATTCACCCATTTTAATTTGGCTTTAAGTTTTTAACTGTTTTAAAAAATATTATTTACTATTTCATAGCAGATTAGATATTTTTGCTTATATTTTGTATATTTTTTTAGGCATATAATGACGTTTTATCAAGCATATTTTAAAGCATATTTCAAAATTTTTCACAGCATATATTATAGTTTTTCGGAGCATGAACATCCGCCCTTTAATTATTAGTTATACCATTCTCCATTCATCCCCGGCTCCCCCCACCATTGAAAATTCCTGGGCACAGCACAAGGTCCAAAAGAATAGTTGAACGAGATACCGCAGCATTTTTAAAATAAATTATGTCTAGTGAATCATAAAAAATGTAGGTATGTAATAGGTAATTATTAACGATTGCAGTATCTTAACATAGTATTAAAATAAAGTCCCGTTGTCTGTACCTATATATGCTTAGATCTTTAAAACTACGCAAAGGATTTTGATGCAGTTTTTTTTAATTGATAGAGTGATTCAAGAGGAAGGTTTAGATTCACAATTGGACCCGTTAGGACCAACCCGAGGAGATGCTCAAACAGGAATTTTCCTATTGGTTATAGGATAAATAATTAGTAGAAGTTGGTATTTTTGATTTTTGGATACAACAATTTTAAAAATTAAGCGGTTTTAACATAGGTAGGTACTAAAAGTGTGAGGTATATTAATCTATCAAAAGTGGTGACCGGTCAAAATATCTTTGAAATAATATCTTTGGTAAAAATATCTTAGTCAATATATCTTTTGTCAAAATGTCTTTAAACAAAAATATCTTTTATAGTGATTTTTATCAGCTCGTTAGTTATTAGTCTAGGGCCTTTTAATGTCCTAAAGAATACCTAAAAATGCCTTATAGAAAAAATGCAATTATGACCAAAAAAAATTTATTAATGAAGTAAAAAATGTGAAAAATTTAACTAACGCCCTTAAAAATGCATTTAACCCCAAAAATGACCATAGAAATGACCTAAAAAATACCATATTAATTTTTTGATGATTTTTTTTTTTAGAGGCATTATTTAACACAATATTTATTCCTATTAAAATTATGAACATGAAAGAAAAACATACGAAATACGACTGTGATGTAACCCGAAATCACTAATTATTTTTTATTTATCTGAGTACGGGTGACATATTGAACAAATATTCATTAAAACTAACAAAAATGACTCAATAATGCGAAAAATGTTCTAAAAATAAAAAAAACTTCTAAATATGCAAAAAAAAACGCAAAATAAAATTTTTAGCTTTAAAGAACTCGTTACATGAAACGAATTATGTACTTGGAAAACAATGTCTAAGATTAACCAAAAAAAATGCATATTACATTGGAGTCCATGCCCTAGTTATTACTTATTACATATCGTCGAAATATTATATTTTATTGCACATTGATACAATTTAAACCTAAACGAGTTTAGTAGTCTACTAATTTCTAGATGTTTGTACATAGTATGCTATTAATATAAAAATGGTAGAGGACTTATCTGTTGATTAGGTGGGCTTTTCGTAACTAAACGGTAGCTGGGCGTTTGAGCAGCTTTATATGATTGGAAAAACGTTTATCGGGAGAATCAAGTTCTCCCTCCACAACGTAAACAGTAGAAGAATCATGATAACAAAATAAGAAAAATTGTGGAAAATATAATATATCTAATATTTATATTGAATTTGAACGTATCAACTAAGATAACTAAACAGTAGGTAATCCATTTTTAGTGAAACTATTATTTTTCCCAGGAAACGGTTTATCGTCGATATATTATTGCACACAGCCTGCAGGTCCACGATGAATGATGATTATTGATTGATGATCATTAATAGTCTTTATAGTCGTGTATAAATGACTAATATAGGCTGATAGACCTCCTTTGACATTCGTATACAACGATTTTATATCATAGAATTCAAATTTGATATAGAGACCCACTTTACCCCTTTAGACTCATATTGTATAGCAGACCAGTAATCTGAACTTGCCCATCTTCTTTTCAAAAATATTATTTAGAAAAAAAGTTGTTTAAGAAGACAATGGAGATGAGACACTGTATAATTAATAATAATGTACGAAAATAAAAGTAAAAGCGAACAAAATAAAGTATATTTTAAATATAATAAAAACACATGTTGACGAGCTGTAATTTATGGTATATATATACGTGGTCTGAAAGTCTACTACATATGAGGTGTGTCCATATAATATTCTTGAGGACGAATTCTCATGTTCGCCAGGTTAGTGGAAACCATGTAACCGGCATGGTGATGGTGGTGATGGTGGTGGTTCGGTACTAGACAGTTTGAAACTGCCATCGACATCGAAGGATTACCGTGGGCATGACTACCTGTCGAATAATACAAAACTTGATCATAGAAATAATTTTTTTGAAATAATTTTTTATTTTTTGACTCTATTTACACCATTTGACGAGGAGTACAATTTATAGCAAATAGACACGGAATGAGAATATGAAATAGATGCGAGGTCAAGCGTCAACTACGCGAAGGGAGAAATAAAATAAGTATTTGCATCAATACGATGAATGGTTGAGGTGCCTATAGGGTAGTGTGAATAGCGGAGTTTCACGAGTGTCTAGGTGGGTGGTGAATTTTAAGAACTAAAAGAGGTAGCGTTCGATAGAAAACGGGTTTGGCTATGTTCATATTATATACGTATACGTAGTTGACACGATTTAAGAAAGTAGTACTATTAGCATCTTAAATAGTGGTAGTTGATTACTTGCCAATTACGGATGGTAAACAATCATATTCCCAAATGGACAAGATATAATTTTTGATAGTGAACAAAATAAAAAGCAACACGACCAATAAATTATGTAGATATAGCTATTACTAGCCTTAGGTTATATACCCGATTTTGCCAGGGAAAAACGAACAAAATATAAAATACGACACTATACAGAGTGTATCTTATGTCATTGTACTCGGGTTTTTTTAACGATTATGGATCGATGACATAAAATTAAAACGAATAAAAGACCGCGGTTTCTTTATTTTTAACAGGCAATTTTTTTTATAACAATTTCAACATTTTTAAACACGCAGGCGTACCAAAAGCAAAATCAATTTTATTTTTTTAAATATTTTTAATGGATTCTGGTAAAGATTTTTTTCTGAAAATTTTGATAGTCAAATCATTAATTTTGGTTCACTAGTTTATGTTAATAGACTATGGTCTTCTAAAGTTTAGTAACATATGCATTAATACTTTTAATTGAAATTATTGATATAGGTTTAATTTACAAGAACTAAATATTTTTTTCTTAAAACTACCTTTTTATACACTTAAGTAGTTTAATCAGTAATCTAATAACACTCTCAAAAAAAAAAAAAAAAATCATAAACAAAATTGTTGACAAACATAGTTCATTATTTTTATTTTAACATACAATCATCAAAATCAGTATTATTATTTTAATTTGTTATTATAGGTAATCGTAATTAATTACTTGCCAGTTACTTTTTTTACAAGTTATAATATCATAAATTTGGATTCTTTATTAGGTGGCTAACTAAGGTAATACCTAATAGTATTTGATTCTTGTTATAATAATATTGAAAATCTGTAATTAACTCAGATTAAAAGTATGCCTAAGTTAGGTACAAACCTATACTGAGATTGACTATTTACCTAAATGGCTAAATATTATGCAAATAGTTTATTTTAAATCACGATTATAAATGATTCTTAAAGAATTTCAACTGCTAAATTCATACTTTGCATGCGATACCTACCAATATAGGGAACTTATGGTTCCAATTTCAAGTTATAAAAGTTATTTATAAGAAAATATTATTTAGCTCTTGTAAATTAAACCTATATCAATAATTTCAATTAAAAGTATTAATGCTATATTTTACTAAGCTTTAGATGACCATAATTAATAAGCCAGTGAACCAAAATTGATGATTTGACTATCAAAATTTTTATTAAATTATTTATTTCGTTTTAACGAAATTCTATGTCATCAATCCATAATCGTTAAAAAACCCCGCGTACAATGACATAAGATACACCCTGTATATGGGGCATTGGCAAATCGGTGTCGATGTACCTTGCTTTGTGAACTATTACTATATACTACCTATTATAATTTTTTTAATACGACATACATTTATTAATTTTATTTATGCTCCAAGTTTTAAGTTATAACAACATTTTCAAAACTAAATCTAGACAGTATAATATCTATTATACAGCTTAATATTTTTTTTTTGTATCTCGCATATACTTAGATTTTATCGATACAGACAAAAAATATATATAGGTATACGTTTGACAACTGTATAATTTTAGATATGTTTAGTAAATAATAAATATCAAGAGTATAATTTTGAGTTATAACTTTGATCATTTAAAAATAAATGTCGAACATGTAAGGTATAGTATATAGGTATACACAAAGAATATAAGATAAATCTAAACATTTTTAAATTTTTGATTTTTTTTAAAATAGACAAGGTTTATACTTTTTCATAATCGGTCTTATCCGGCACTGCCTATTCGTATCTATAGAACAGTATCCAGCGACTATCACTAGTTTGAAGTCGGTATCTTATAATATATATTATAAGGCTGCAGTAGGCATATCGCAAATCGTATTAAATATTATTATGGTTATTAAAATCCAAAAATAATAATATATTTGTATTTAGACTCGAATCTATAATTGCTCGATATAGATACCTGTGGTGGAGACTGCTGCAGGTAAAAAAGCCGGGTAACTTGACGAGTGTTGAAACATTCCACACTGTGACAAGCCGTTCGATTTCCACGCTGAGTACTCCAGAAGACCACCAAAACCAGAGCCTGTATAGACACGTTTTGTTTAGGTTAGGTTAAATGTATAATAATTTAAATTTAAATTTTAAAACCATGTTCTCATTTCATTTTCATATCTAATAATGATCGTCACCTAACTTACTTATATACCTTATTTGAGAATAGGACTATAATAGCTGCAGACTGCAGACCATTGCGCCATATTATACATAATACACCCAATTAGGCATGGCCGCATGGGTAAGATTATACAATAGGTTAATAGGTACAATATAGGTACCAGCTGATAAGTGATAATTGTTTTAAAATAACTAAAAAAACTGTTGATATTATAAATGAAATAATTAAGTTAAATTATAATTGTGGTTTTTATAATAATTTTAAAAATTCAATGTTTCTTTATTGTTTTTTAGGTAATAGGTATATTATAAAATGTTGATATGATTGTCTGACTATCTATAATTTTTGACTAGATATACCTACAGTATGATTATTCATTGATGATTAAATGTTTAATCGTTAATAGCCTATACCCTTAAATCATAATATATAGTTTGTTTTTACTGTATAATTATGTATCTATATGATAAGTGTTATACTCACCAGCTGTAAATGGAGGTTCCGCGTGAACGACGTTCGTATTTGACCTGGGTAAAAGGGGTTGTTCTACGTTCGGAGATCTGCAATCGGGTACGGTTGATAGTGTGGGGTTGTTCCTCGACAGACTACTTCTTTCGTTCCTTCGGAATTTCGCCCTCCGGTTTTGAAACCAAACCTGATCGAACGCACAATGTCTAAATTTAGTGCTTATATTATATACCCAACATGCCAACTGTATGTTCTCACTCCTCTGTATACTATAGTGGCTGCTAATCTACAATAACGATTTGATTTCAATTCATGCATATCACCTGTTGATTATCGTCTATTGACTATCGATTCAACCCATAGGCAATAATCATGCATAACGCTTGATACGTTTTTTTTGCGAAAACAGTAGGTCGCACTGATGATAGGTGCGTATAGCCGTATAGGTACAGCTATAATTATTTATAAAATATAAATAGGTATGGATTTCACGTTTCGTTTTGTTTTTCCACACGAGTCAACCCAAGTCCAAAAAATAAGTGAGTGCAGAAGTCACCATTTCACTGGGGTTGTAAGTATAATATATTAATATGTAAGGTTACAGAAATAATTGTGCGGTTTCAAGTGTTACCTATATTTTTATACTGTTAATTCCCTGCAGTCAAATGAGTATTTCTATTTAATCGAATTTCTTTTTATATGCTTGATCTAAAGACCAGTGGATCGCTTCAACAGTCGCCATTGTGGTACGAGGATGATTTGTTTACAATATTTATAAACATGCGTGTTATACCTAACATCAATCGTAAATTCACTCTATAGTCTCTAAGTTTTTCAATGTGTTCACTGTGTGTATTAGCACTTGACGCCACTAAATTAAAGATTTCAGTATTTCACCTGATTACTCATCCACAATAATTGCAGTACCTATACCTATTATAATATATTGAATATGCGGTTATTGCAATTTGTATGTATAATAATATACTCGAAGGGTTTTATGCCCCTATGAAGTAATGTCATGTTGATGTCTGGTGTGGAGTTGGGTTGGCTGCAGTCGCTACTCGTTAATATGTGCTACGGTCAAGTATCGTCCGGCGTCTCTAGGTCCCGAATGGGTGAACACTCGGATTTTTAAGTGACGAATCTTCATCCCACATACACATGTGTTTTCAAAACCAATCGTACTCCCCCCCCCCAAAAAAAAAAAAAATCCATAATTCCCAATCCAAATAAAATAAACAAATCTAATGACCATAATTGCCAGAGTTGAGACTATTAAAAAAAAAATGTCATGTTACTAGATTTTTTTGATATTGTAATATTTGTACACAATACTACAACAACAAGGCATCATAATATTATGGCTTAATCGAGAATTAATTTTGAAAAAAAATGTCTCATATATATAGTGTCTTAGTCGTTTTATAAATTAAACGTCTGAGGTCATGCGCATATCGTCTGCAAGAGTAAAAAAGTAGATATTTACTACCCATGTACTTTATAGTTTATATAATATGTAGATAATAATAACATATTATATAGTATGTACTACACGAAGTTTATTTTTTCCATGGATATACAATAATAGTAATAGGTACTAGTACAACATACACGCACACGCGCGCACACACACACACACACACTTGAATAGTCTGCACAGTACACACATGTATATATATAGGTACGTTGTAGTATACGTCTCTCATTCGAACGTTAATTGATTCGGACTCAAGCCCCGCACACGTGCAAGCGCGCGGCGAACAATCCACGTTTATATTATACATAATAATATGCTTTATAATAATATATAATATAATTGTGTATAGCTGCTGCGGCGGCGTTCTTCTGTGTGTGTTATATTCAGTGTTTCACCGGGCGCTCAACATCTCTTGGACTCGAGCCCTCCGCTCGCGCGTCACAAAATCACTGGTCCGCGAATTCCACCGGGTGGACTTGACAGCCTCCTCTCCGCAGACCGAACTTCCTTTGATTTACCGTGCGTAGGTATACATAGATCATATATTTCGTATACACACTCACATATTATATATATGTATATGAGATACTTGTTGAACGGGCGCCGACCGTCCAAATTAGGGACACATGTCAACACGTGTGTGTGAGAGAGACTTGAGTGGTGTGGTGTGTGTGTGTGTGTGTGTGTACAAGAAACCCACACGCCACGTCGGCCACGTGCTTCTCTGTCGCTGCTGAGTATATATATATATGACTACACGAGGTGATCGCGTCTCTGTCAATTAACTAAACGCGCCGGATTAAAAGTGCGACGGATGCGCCTGCAACAAGTGCGCACCCAGCCCGAGTACGACCGCGAATAGAATAGGTTTAGTACAGTGCGCCAGTGCTTGTCAATCATAATATTTATAAACTCTATTATTAATTGTATATATAGTGTTTTTTAAATTAAAATGGAAATTATCGTACAAAAATTTGTAATGAAGAATTGGTATTTTCTTAGGAAATTAAATTATTATAACATAAGTCACATTTAACAATGTAATATTATAATAACAATTAACCAATAAAAGTACTATATATAGATAGAGAATACTGATAGAAGTGGATTTTCTTTAAGTTTTATCCTTTTCTGATAGCTAGGTAATAAGGTTTTTACATACCTATAATATATATCTTACGGCTATAGGTACTTGCAGCCAAATATCTACTACGATTGTGTTTTTTTATACAAAAATGTAATTTATACATAATAAAAAAGTTGAAGTTCGTACATAAGTACCTAATTATTATTAATTTTGTATTCGAGGACCTATTTATATTATGAAACCAATGGCAAACACCGAACACAAAAATAGGGGTCCAATAACTGACAACTTTCCTACCCGTAATGTCTTCCTCAGTGGATATTTATTTCTACAAAATGCCCCTCTCTTCTAGTATTATTAGTAGCGTGTAGTACATATTTAATTTCAGGAAAATTGTTATTAGCACGACCCCCTCTGAAAAAAATCCTGTGTGTGATGGCGTGATGCTATCAATTTTAAAATTGTAAATAATATTTATTTAATTCTGTCGTGTAGTATAAGTTCATCATTCAGATAAACGGTTTAAGAATGCATAAAGGACACAAGTACAAACATTGCTTGTCTTTTATATATATATAGAAGATAAAATGCTTACTTGAACTCTAGCCTCTGACAGACAAACTCTTCTTGCCAGTTCCTCTCTGACAAACGCGTCTGGATAATGAGTCCTTTCAAACACTTTTTCTAATGCTCGCAACTGACAACTAGAAAATGTTGTACGATTTCTTCTCGGCTTACTTTTCCGTTGACTGTCTGTCTCTGAATTTGTTTCTAAGAACAATGTTTTAAATTATAATGTTATATAATATTAGCTTATTAACTCTACGGTACCAATAAATATGTTTATTAATTATGACTTATGAGTTTATGACGAATATCAACGAATATTATCTTTAATATATTAATATTATATTATATAATAATAATAAATAATCACGTATTTAAATTTTATTAAATACTGAATGATAAGCACACACGTAGTAATGTGGTATTACTACTAATAGCATATCATCTACTACTCGTATATAATTTTATATCGATATTGTTACAAGTATTTATGTAAGTAATTTTTTTAATTTCAAGATAAATAATAGTTATTGTTTTGTTTGATGAAATAAAATTATACTTCTCTAATTGTTTAATGACATAATATCGTTATGACAATATACATATAGGTGATATAGGTGAATTATATATATCTTATATCTGTGTATATAAAACAGTAAGCTGATTGACTGATCTATCAACGCACAGCTCAAACCATTGGACGGATTGGACTGAAATTTGGCATACAGATAGCTATTATGGCGTAGGCATCCGCTAAGAAAGGATTTGTCGAAATTTGCATTTTAAAGAGGTGCTCAAACAGGGATCTTGAGATTCACGATGGAAATTGGAAATTGGAAATTTTATTTTTATTTATTTTTTAAATAGTTGCCATTGGTTACAGTTTACAGTAGAAATTAGTATTTATTTATTATTTGTTTCCATTGGTTATTTGGGCAGATCAGGTACAAGCTAGCACTAAATCAAATTATTGAACATTGCAGCAAGTTACATCCAAAAGCAGTTGAACAATCATAATTTTTTTAAGTTGCAATTTTTTACTGATAACGGAGTGCACGGGTTCAGCTTGGTATGAATGCTTGTGTGTAGATTAGACCTCTGGAAAGAAGATAGATTAATTTAATAAGGACTAAATTTAGTTTTTTTATTCATTGGATTTTAGTAGGTACGGTTAGGTAAGGTTAGGATTTTGTATTAATTGATTCTATTAATCCACCCTAGGTGGAATTAAGTAAAAACGACAAACTTTGTATAACTTTGATACTTTAGAGTTAAATCATACACTTACGTACAAACAGTACGCGCTCCACGATCTACCGCGGGTAGATTGCCAACCTGATAATATACTGCTGCGAACCAGAATTTTTATTCTGGGCCACGGAAAAGTTAAGATAAGTTTTGAACACCATACACCGATTATTAAATAACGAATTGAACAAAGTTTGAGTCATAATATAGAGTTGGTACCTACATTTAACGGGCAACGAAGTGCACGGGATCAGCAATTTTTGATAAAAATATATTTATCATTATTACCGCTAGAAACATTTCAATACGTTTTCATTAACCATTTTTTATATTTACTTGCCGATCACATTAAACGATAAAATTTGAATAAAAAATTATACATATCAACGTCCAGAGGCAAAATAAACAACCAATCACGGGCGAAAGCTGTGACGGGTCGGCTAGTATAATATATATTCATGATTCAGGCATCCGTCACTCATCAATTTCAATTTTTTGACATTTACATCCCAAATACGATGAAGTTTAATAAGTCTTAATTGTCTTAAATATTTTCGTTAGTGCATATAAATTAAACTCACCGTGAAATTAAAGCGTTCTACCGTTATGTACACATTTTATTATTATTATAGTTACCTATACCTATATTATGACTTACGGGGAGTTATATATAATAATGTTTCGTTCATACTTCATAATTATTATGCAAGTATACCTATAGTGCAACCTATTTTTAGTACAATTATTATATTTTCAACAATTATTATTTATGCTCCTTCTTCCAAAATTTTTTTGAATTTATATGATAATTATATTGCATAATATATACAAGGTGTACCTGAATGATCAGACAAATGAAATAACTTTTGTTCTAATCAATATTAAAATTTTTTTTTATATAATTTATAGATGCTTGCGCTACAAGTAGGTACTGTATAGAGTTTTTTATTCCAGGTACTTAATTAAAATTCATTATACCTATTGTAAATCTAATTTTTTTTAAAAAAAAGTGATGGTGAAAATGTTTATAAGCCAAGTGGTTTATTTTTTGCAGTTTTTTAAAATATATTTTTTTGGAGTAAACTAATTAAAGAAGTAGATAATTTTAATATCTCTTATGGAATTTTCAGCCAAAGGTAAATCTTAAATAAAATACTATCCATATAATTTTCATCATATTTTTCATACGTTTAATAAGTAATAACTAGTATCAATTTTTTTTTCATTTCCAGGGCTTTCTGGTAGGTACTTACACCTTGTATATATATATAAAATATATCATAAATCTTAATATAATAATGTATATTATGTACATTGGCGCAAATATGGGGAGGGGCTTGGGGGGGATTTAGTTCACCCCAAATGTCGGTCAAGCCCCCAGTTCAAAATCTAGTAATTAGTACTAATTTTTATATTCTGTGGTACTAAGCAATATGGCCTATGGGGAGGGGGGCTTGAGTCCCCCCAAAAAATTTAGTCAATTTGCGCCTATGTATATGTATTATTCTAAAATAAATTATAACAGATATAGTATTAGGCATTAGTTTCCAAAAATTTAAGCATCCGACAAAAACCTGTTAATTGTTATATACCTTACAAGTTATGTAATATGTAATATATTATTATGGATAGGTACCTAATAGATAAATGACATACCTGTTAAAGTCTAACTTTCAAATTATTCAATTTCATAAAAAGCTATTATAAATTATAATTACCTATAATATTATATTATGTTATATAAAATAAATGAATAAATAAAATAATAAAATGGGGCCTATGTAGCACGAGGTGCAGGTTGGCCGCAGTCACTAACATGTCCTGAGGTCAAGCATCGGCCGGCGTCTATAGCTCCCGAGACCTGGATAACCGGATGTGTGATCATCCTGAGTTTTAGGGACGAATCCTCTCCCTATATAGTATATACACGTGTTCCAAACCAATAACTGTACCCTTCCCCACAGTAAAAACCAGCTAATAAGTAATAACTGGAGGTTGAAGCCTTAAAAATAAATATAATAAACTAATTAATAACAATTATTTTATAGACATTCGAATTTGAAGCATAGGTACAAAAAGTAAATAAGTCCAATAATTTGTAACCAATGTACTTGGGTCGTATATACGGTATATTTATTTTATAATTATAATAATTAGCATCAAGTACTTAACAACAATATATAATTATAATAATATACGGTGTGCAGAATAATTTTACTAAAATTAGCTACCTATATGAAATCTATTTTGTTGTATAGGTTTTTTTATTAAAATTAAGTAATGAAATACGATTAAATCGATTTTGTCAAATATCCAAAATTAAAAATGAAGAATCTTAATTAAGATGCATAAAATATTTGATGTTTTTTCTGAGACCAAATGTATTTCAGCGACTCATTAGTAGAGTTTTTTAAATGTAATTTAAAACATCTGTTTGAATTAGCATACATACTTTAATTTACACGTTTTTTATTTAACAAGCTATAATACAAATTAATCATATATTATTTGATTGTTTACATTAATAAATTAAGTACCTACATAATATAATGTTTATATAATTTCTCACCCACCCACATCCCGTTCTCAACCGTAATATTCTTTTTAATATCAATTATGTTTTTTTTTTTTTTTAATTAATAGGGTAAAAATTAATTTAATAACGTATGTATATTATATACACCCAAGATGAACACATAGCCGAGAGGTTTAAATTTACGGGAGACTAATGCAATGGAACATGTCCAATGACACAAATGACGACGTTAGTGTTTTGGTCTATTAACCATATATTAGTTAACCGGCCTAATAAATAACATTAACGAAAACATAAATCAGACGCATTTTAACAACATCCCGGGCACGGCGTGTGCATGACATTTTAAAATTATTATGCATTTCCATGTGCCTCCATGATGAACCGCTCGTTTAAATACTTTTTTGAAAATGTTCGGTATAAGTTCCTTATTCGGTTGTTTGTGGTTTTTTTTTGTCGTTTTCTTAGTGTCTTTGTAATCAACCACATATATTATTTTTAAAGAAAACAAAGGATATTCAATAGTAAAAACTACATGAGCATTACTACACGATTAAGTGTACATAATATAGATGATATGCAATAACAAAATCATTTTTTTTAAATCTCAAACATAATCAAATAAATCAAATGATAGATATGTACTTATCGTAGACAATATACATGCAAATATGCAACAAGATATAACACCTTTCAGTTTTATTGTCATCTCTGCAACATTAAATATTGTAGTATTAACGATGATAAACACGGCCTGCGCGTCTGGTTCGACAAAAGTGTGACGACAATAACAATAATAAATATATAATAATCAAATTATAATACTTGGGTATTACAGCGTATATTATAACGATTAATATATAATGGTACATTAATTAATCGCACATATACTTATGGGAAAACGACTGGTTTATTTTATAATAGGTATTTACTATGCAGTATATCAGTATTATAATATATGCGTACTTTAAGTATTTCGCATGCCAATAAAAGAGAAAAGAGGAGAAGATAGGAGAAGATAGCTCGCGCCCGCTCGAATATACATTTGGCAAGCGTCGAGCAATTAAAAACCGTTCGATCAATCGTTGGGGCAAGTAAACACGGATTCCTGACCTTTAAGTCGCGGGCACGGAGAAGAAAAAAACTGAAAAAAACCACGATCCGGACGTGCAATAAAATGCATTTTTGCCGCAGTTTTAGGTACCTAAATAATAGCCATATACATATAATATTTATAGAAACGCGTGCAGGTGGCGAATGCACTTTGCTGCAGGCTTGCTATACATCGACCCTTTATAATCAGCGTAGTAAATATATAGGTACCTATATAATATCAACGCTGCGGATTGAGAACTTTAAACATTATTTGTCTATTCAATATGGGTCGTGTATTACTTATACTTAATAATAACTCGAGTAATTGTTTTACATTATAATATATAATATACTTGTCCATATATTATAATAGTCTAGCTAATCCGCGATAGAAACTACTTTTTACCTACTGTAATCATTGCATATACCTACGAGGCGATATAACGTGGCTGCATCAATAGGCTTTGTGGATTTCGAAAAACACTCGTTAAAATAAGAGGAACGAAGTAGTAAAAATGTAATAATCGACGTAATATTGTCTGCTTCGCTCGAAAACCAAAAAAAAAATAGGAGCAGTTCTCGTGTCGCCACCGTGCTGACCTAAAATATACTGGCTGCTGCACGACAAGACAACAAGTTTTATATATTAAAATAAAATTTATATATTTTATTATTATGCATTAGATGTGACACGTTAATACATCGTGTCACGCGTAGTAGGTATATATACGGCGGCGACTGCAGGACTTACGGCCGTGCAGTCAGACGCGCTCGCGTCTCTGCGGCAGTGGCTAAATTTAAATCCATAGACGTCTGTGAATGCGAAATAATCATAGCTGACCATATTGTATGCGATTCAGCACCAGATAAAATGCACTTCAAAACAATAAAATAATAATATTTGAATTACCATACACTTAACACGTTATATAGTTATATTGCTTAGGAGATTAAAATCACGTCGGTACCTGCGCAGTATGGCTGTATACTATAATATTCCAACATATAACTTTTGAGTATCTGCTGCAGGCTGCAGCCTATTTATTATATATATATCAGCTGTTTTGTAATTTCATTTTATAATACCGAACTGTGGTAGAAAACAAGCACCTACCCGGCTACCCCGTTGACAATTTGAATTTATTAAACGCACGAAAATAAAATAACAATGCCAATCTGAATGGATACAATTGAAATGGTGGCAATCGAACGCTGCAGTTATATACTGTAAAGCAACGAGTCTTGTAAACATTACCCCCAAAATTATTTGCCTTACTGCCCAATAAAAGTCTATATAATTATCAGAAACATTTTTATATTTTATATGGATCTTTATGTTTTGTAGAATTTATGCTGCGAGGTGTCATTTTTTTTTTGGTTCCAATTTGTCGAGTTATTTTTATTATAAATATAAAAATAAAATTCTTTTAAAATTAAAAGCCTATCAAATAGTTTACAACTATAATTTGTTACTGCATTGTTTGTTGACACATTGATAAGTTATATTGTTATGTTCACATCGTTCAACAGCTTACATGTTATAATATAGCCATACAGGATGTCTGTATGAAACAGAAATAGCTGACGAATGTACCAAATTAAGTAATATTAACTAACTACCAATGTAATGACTTTTGTTATAGACAATAATCTATTTATTTTTTAAAATATATGTAGATTAAAATAATACTATAAAATTAAAAAAGGTGCGTAAGTGGATGTCACTCTGCTGTACAGTAGGTTACAAGTAGGTCACCGTATAATGGATAGTATTAAATTTGAATTCAATGATATAATATCACTGTATAAGAAAAACAATTCTGAGCGGAGACGGTTTGTCAGTCTAGGTATTAAACATACCTATTAGAGGTATAATTATCTATAGTATTAAAAAAATTGACCTATAATAGGTATTAATAATAAATTCCAAATTAATCATATCACAATATCTATCAGGTAACGCGTTATACATCAACAAGTTTCAAGTACCCACAAATAATATTATACAATCATTACAATCACAACAAATTAACTAAAATAGTTATTC
>NC_042495.1:46509090-46520074 GCF_005508785.2 Acyrthosiphon pisum | reverse complement strand
CGCTCATAAAAATTTAATTTGACTTTCTTGTAGACATTTTTTTTTTTTGATAAAGATAGATAAACTTATTAATGATCTTGTATTACATTTTAAAATCTTAGATTTAAAAATAAAAATTTTTATGAATTTCTAACTCAAAATAATTTGCAAATTTTCGTCATTTTTACGTATTTTCTCAATATTTGAACTTCAAATACTTATAAAAAAAAATTGTGACTGGATTTTTAATTTTTTTCATCTGCTTTTGAAACAATATACTAGGAGCTTTCTATTAAATTTTCAAGCTTTTATAACCAACAAATAAAATTTTATTGATATTTATAGAAAAAAAACTAGAAAAAATGGAAACTGAAAATGTCCGTAAAGAGCTCAAAATAAGTCAAAATATTTGGAAAATGTTATGGTGTATAGAAAATGGTCATTTGTTTAAGAGTTGCACTAAAAACCAAAATCAATTTTCTCAAAAACAGATTTTGCGTAAAAATTCCCGTTTTTCCTTAATTATTCTTTTGTTTTTCATGGTGCTCTTAAAAACTACTGAGAAATTTTTAATTTTGACCCCCCACTGTACCAACTAGATTCACTTTCCTATCAGAAAAAATACTGTTGAAGAAAATCTAAGCATTTTTACTGTCCTAAAAGGTGATGACAGACACAAAAATTAAAAAAATTAAAAAAAAACACACATCATTGTAAAATCAATACATTCATCGTTTCATTCAGAATCTTATATTAACCAAATAAGAATTATTTTTAAGAAATTATTCTATTCAATTGGGTACAATTTAAAATAGTTTTATTATATTTTAACAACTTTACGTTACACACTTAATAATATGGCCCGTATTACAATAGTGGATTACTGGCCGAATTCCGTGGTTTAACCTAGAATCAACTATTGCTCATCTAATATTAAAAATAATACATTTTTTTGTATTTTAATTTTTACAATAATTGAGCAAATGGCAAAATCGAGCCAAAATAATTAATTATTATTTTTATAATTTATAAGTATTATTATTACGTATATATTATTATTTTAACTGATAATATATTCTATTCTCTATTGTACCTAGATATTATATCTTCTCTACATCATGCTTGATAATTAATTTTTTTTTATTATATTATATTATATAAGTATCTATATAAATATAATACCTATTACGATTTTTTATTTGAGTATTTGTATGTCCTTTATTTGGGTCAGTAGATATAGTAGGTAGTATATTTGAGCTTTTATGAACAGTTTAAGCTCGTACTTTATACCTAATGTATATTTGTATGTAGATATTACTAATTCCATTTTTGTATATATATGATATAACGAACATATTATAATAAATATACATTGTACATAATAATATTGGTATATGATTCCAAAACATTGGTTTATTTTAATAATCCATACGACCAGACAATATAACATAAAATATATTATGTTGGCATGCATATTATTGACATTTGAACAACAATGAATACACTTAAATAAAATTTAAATGTAAATCTCTATTACGACTCGTATAAAAGTCGGCCTTTGAGCGGTGAGTGGCGGGTGTTAAAATTCTGAACTGCTAAACTGCCGGAATTTTTTGTGTCAATATTGTATGATTGAAAGATACGAGAGTAGTGTCGCCTTATCTTCTCTACATCGTGACCACGATTTAAGATAGTAGTTTTGGCCAAAACAAAGTAAATTTAATTAATGTAAAAAGTCAAGTCAATATAACCTGATATACCTAGCTATATATAAACAATTAATAACATTGATGTAGATAATAGATATTTAGAATTTAAATATAGACGACAGTAAAGTAATATTGGTAGAGATTTCTAGGTAGGTACTAAGATACATTCTGTTCTTGATTCTATTGTTATTGAGTATGTACCAAAAGATGCGACAGTGGACTATTTAGTAACAAAACTAAAACTAAGAGCTTCTATAGATTTTTGGCTTCCTTAATTTTTGTGCTCAGAAAGTAAGCTATGCCAAACCAAATTGAATGTAAAATCAAACAAATGCCTTGTAACTGACCAAACTTACCTGGTTAGTAACCATTATAACCAGAACTCTAGTATTTGCCTACACTTTATTTGTACTTGATGGTACATTAAGAGTTAGCTAAATAAACTATAAATTTCAATTCCAAAGGTTATAAGGTTATCTGCCGGCTGTATTAAATTATTATTTTAAATAATAAGTATTTATTTATAGAAACTCACGTAATACAATACATTTTTATTTATTACTAATAACCAAAGCCCTACTTGGGGAAGCCCCAGGCCCCGACACAATTAGGGTTCCCATATACTCGTACTACTGTAGTCTGTAATACAGTCATGTATTATGATTTATTTATAATATTAAATTATAAATTGAAAATATAAATTTGTAAATATATTTTATTTTTTATTTCTGATAATATTTTCTATATTCTACAAACTTATAATAATTATTATAAACCGAAAATCGGTAATAAACAAAATATTTTTCTGGATAATAGGAATATTCAAAATTAACTTAATTGGAAAAATAAAGAAAAATATGAGTCGATTTTAAATTAATGTAGAGGCAAATGAGTTAAGTTAAAGTTAAGTTAGTCAAAACACCAAACTAGTAAGTTAAGTTAATAAGTTAAAATTAACTTAACTTTTAACTCATCTTCTAACTTATTAACTCGTTATTGCCTTGAATTAACCCAGCCTTGGGTTTTTGAATATTAATTAATGATATTGATGTTAAGATTGGATTAATTGATATATTATAATCATGCAGTTTACGATAATATGCAAAAACATTGATTTATGAAAAAAAAAATGCCGCTTACGCCCTTTGCCTTCAAACCATCGACATAATAATTATAATATTATAATTTATTAGAAAATTATATAGGTATTTATTTACTTTTATTAAAAAGCACTAACATTACTCAAAGATTATCAGTTATCAATTTTTTTTTTAAATTATATAAATAATAATTTTAATGAAATAAAAAGAAACGTCAAAATGGCCTAGATCCATGAACGACTGGTGAAAAAAGTACCCATGGTTATTCATTATTAAATTACAACAAAATAATAAATATCGATCGAAGAGATTCGTTAGGAGTAAATATCCAATGATATAAAAATGCAATTTTCAACATTCATAAACATTTTGCAACTACCAACTATAGTATGATTACAGTAAATTTCTTTTCTCGAATGGTAGAATTTCATTAATTAATACCAATTTGAAAAAAGTATCAAAACAACCAAAACCTTTAATATTGGCAATTTCGTATTTCTATTGACTTATTATTATAATATAGGTTTTAATATTTTATTCTTATATACCTATCGATTCACACTATTAAGTAATGAACTACATGTCTACTAAAATAAATGCGAAAAAAAAATTCAAACAATTATTACTTAAAACATTAAACAGACGAATGCCATAAAGAGACGTATGCCATACGTTATACGAATAATCATGTAATGCGTTTCTCAACTTTTTGCTACTCCGATTATGGGCGAAATAATCATTGTACGTACTTCGACCATAGATCCTTTTTGAATCGCCGTACGCCAAAAAATCAGAATCTCGAGTTTCGTATAGAGATCAAGCGAAAACCCAAAATCCAAAATAGGTACTCGTTACTACCTACGTAATTTTCGAAGTACAAAAAACACATGAAAAATCATAACTCCCGATGCAAAAGTCGAATGACTTCGATCTCGGTACCCATCGATACGGCGCAAAGACATCTATAACATCCGACATTAAAAACGCCCAAAAACTAAGTGTCCGACTAAGTCCGGCCGTCTCAATAGACCTGCCAAATTCGTGCTACGGGCGGGCCGCCGTCCTCCCCCAAGCTCCTGACAATTTTCCGGGAGGAGTCGACGCTATCTGATTACATTTTCGAAATCTCCAGTTCAATACGGAGATTTTCGTACTACTTAGAGCGACGCAAAATGATAGTAGGCAGTAGGCACTTTTAAAAAAATGTCTAAGTCCGGCTGACCGTGGTGTCCGGGTGCAGCGCGATGTACGGGCGGGCCGCTGTCCTCTTGTAGGTTCCTGAAGTCTTAAGATCTGTTTTTAATAATCTCAAGGGTTGTACCTAAGCGGCTATATGATTTTGAAAATTTAGTCGAACTTCCAAGTACATAGAAATATCATTCAAAGTCTGTAGGTATTTCGGGTCTGTTTAAGTAAATAATTATTTCTGGCGTAGTGCGCGCTCTAGCGTTCTATATCGGTTTTCTCCGGTATCGATTTTTTTGCCTTGTTTGGGCGCGCTGCACATCGTTATCAAATATTGCTAGCGGAAAATTTAATGCGGAATATAGGTGATTAGGTGAATAAAGGTGATTATTTTATGTGTTCCATTTACTGTGGACTGTAATGTACCTGTTATGATTTTTTCTTTTTACATCTTAAACCTTAGTAATTATTACTAATTATTATTAATTTCGTCCTGAAATTGATGTAGTTTAAGAGATTAAACCATCACGAGTAGATTTTAAAATGGAAGTTTATTCAAAAGCCCCGACCGATTACAAAATTGAAAATGTCAACATTTCATCAAGGTAATAACGACATAACGTACCTAATAGGCCAATTTTAAATTCCACCGGTACTATTTGTTACCTGTGAAAAAAATGTGAACTCCAATGATATTAACTTTTGAAATGTAAATTGAATGTAACCCCCCCCCCCCCTACGCAATATTATTTATAAATTCTTAGTCTTAGTTACAATTAAATTTGATTATAATGACACGTATTTTCTTTCAAAATGTATTGCTGAAATTAATAATTACAAAACACGTTGAATGTCATAGATTAGATAAAGACTACAATTTTGTTGGTTAAATATTTGATTTATTGATTATTATCGGAATCTAGGTAGATTGTCATTGTCATTGTTATACATATTTTGTAAATTTGATGACTTGAATCTATAGATCATAATATATCATAAACCATAGTTGATAAATTTAGTTTTAAATTATTTAATTTTTATTATTGTGTATATCTATATATCATATTATATTTGCTCTTGTGTATTAATATAATTGTGCATACAAATTTGGATTGGATTTTTTTTGTAAAATTGTGAATTTATGTGTTATAAATCAAACTCTAAAATCAAGTAATCGAAAATTGGTGGAATTTACATGTACCTATAATTAATTGTAAAATATTATATTAATGCCTTCTTATAGTAAACTGGTTTAGATACAGTTAAATAGATATTTTCGCATCTTTTTAATAAGGTCTTCTCCTGATGATATCTTACAATACCCATCGCCGTCTTACAAAATATGTATATACATAGCAAATTTGCGTTCAACACAACCAATTTTGTCTTTGTATAATTAGTTAGTTTAGGTATTAATGTATTATGTTTTATGACCCACCAACAACCTTAAAGGTAAGAATAGTCTGTGTTTGTACATGAGTTTTTATGATAATGCAATTTTAAATACCTACTCACTTAAAAAACACAAATGACTTTCAAAATCATAATTGATGTTCAAACACAATTAGTGTTCTTAACTTAAAGTTTAATAATAGGTTAACGCACTTTAATATGGAAGCTAACCAAAACAAATTGTTCAATATTTTAGTATTTTAAGATGCTAGCACAAATGCGGTTGTGACGTTCTCCTAATCTTTTAAGATATTGAGAGTAGACCATGTTTCCAATTTTTCCTTATCAACATTTTCAAATAGCAAAGTATATTCTTTTTAATAAACCAAAAATCAAGGTATTTTTTGCTTTAGTTGGTTTCTAGACTTAACTATACTTATTACCAAAGGATTAAATTGTATAGACGTATAGTTATTGAACACAACATTTAGAACTTGTTACATTTGTTTGAATCAACAAATTTAAGAATAATATTTCACCAAGTAAACTAATTAGTAAATTCAATGTCACGAGTTGTCTATAAATCTATAATACCATAGACATAAGCGTGTGCAGAATTTCTGGCAGGGTAGTCATATACATAAGTACATAAAACAATAACACGCACATATTACGTATATATTATAATATTCATATTCACGCCTAAGTTATAAAAACTAATTTGGATGGGGTAACCTCATTTAAGTACATTTACCATAGGTAGTAAAAAAGTATTTTATGATTGGCTATCAATTATCATAATAATATTTAATATTCGCAGAGTAGTCCGTGCGCACGCTTATGATCATAGACCCCAGTATAAAGTATGGTAATACTCAGTCAGCCAATATAAAAGGCTACCGTGAATATTATGATCACAACTCTGAACTCATTATTTATATTTTATATAATATATTTAGAATCAAAGGGAAATGTTGAGTTATTTTATGGCTGGATGCTTTTATAATGATTAATGACTCATGTATAAAGAACTGTACAATTTATAATCTGAAATTGAATAATAATAATAATAATAATAATAACTGTAATAATTACAAATATTACTTAAGAGTCTTGATCATGGTGAGACATAAATTACAAATTAATAACTATTTAGATATAAGAAACAATTAATGTGTATTATAGGTACGTCATAGTGTCATACTATAACTTAATCAAATTAAACATAATGTAATACTTTTCATTGATGATTTATTTAATAGTTGTAAAATCTATTGGTTTCTTTTTATTTATATCAATAAATAAACATCACAATGAACTTCAACATATTACATACATTTTATGAGTTTATTATTAATACATTGTGTGGTCCATTAGTGATTTGAAGTGATTAATATGTTTCACCGTAGTCCGTGATAGTCTTCATTTCAGTAAACTGTAACTTTAATCATGCAATGGTTCTATCCAGTTCAGGATAGAATAAATTTATCTTTTTTTCTAACAATGTATGTCACATGTTGGGTAATCAAATATAATACAGTTGAACATGGTTAACTCGTAATCGTCGATACCTCAAACTTTTTCCATGGTCCCTAGAATTTCCTATAGTTATGTTATCCTTAGATAACTCAAATGTATGAATAATTTGAACTTTCTGGCGAGTCCCTTCAACTTCGAGTTAACCCTGTTCGTTTGTATATTAAATCATTAAATAAAATAACATAATACCAAAACATGTTATGAATAAATAATCTTTGCAAGTAAAAGTTTATATTATACTTACAGTATTTGTTACAAGCTGTTTACGGGCACAGCGCATTTCCGGGCATTTACAATAAAAATAAACTTCCCTAAATCAAATAATTAAAAAAAAAAAAAAAAAACATTTGTAAAGTTTATTTTATTAATTAGCTTATTTTTTATATTTTTTATAATTTTTACATTTATTAATTATAATTTTTTTTATAGAAGTATATGTAACATTTATCCCTTATTAAAAATAATTTACAAAGATAGATATATATTAATGAATCTCAATTTATGATCAATATTTATATTTATTATACATTTCTTTGTACAGTTAACTTAGTGATTTTTTACATGGATATTTTATTTTAACAAAAAATGTGATGTTAAAAATTTGATAGTTAATCATCTTACACAATGAAAGCTGTATTTACTGCATTTTTAACGGTTCAGCTGTAATAACTAACATGTTTTTTAATGCTATGTGAAATAATTTTATAATTAATTTCAGTGAAGGACCAAAAATAGAAAAACACATAATTATTGATTTGTTAACTGAAAACAACACTAGTAAAAGTATCAGAATGTCGGTGTTGCAACTCAACAATTTAAGACACAATGTTGCTAATTTATTGAAGCATACCAATCGCCTTAAGACAAAACTTCAACAAAATTAACTTTTAAAATAAATTAAGTGTAAAAAAAAAATTACAATAAAAATAATAGTTAACAATGTGGTATTTGTATAAAATGTAAGGCTGGAATGTTTGTTTGGTACTTAACATAATATGCAATTATTGTAATTATTATTCTAATGTAAATTTAGTTTTTATACAATTATTAAATATACTCAGTGCACATGTACAAATTATTTTTCTATATAATATATTAAGTACTTATTGTGGAAATAATATTATGTGGCTTATTTACTAAATACAACACTTTGGTTTCCAAGTAAGTAGTTATACACCAGAGACCTATTGATATCTAAAAATAATGAGAACAAATTGAATACTGTGACGAAGACTGAACAACCGATGAGATTTATCGCATAGTTTTCAATTAGAAGGGTACTTTTTTACTATAATTTTAAGTTTATAATTACCTACTCATAAAATAGATCCTATTTGTAGTTTTCTTTCTCCATAGACTTTTCGATTTCAAGTGCCAATTTATAACCCAGCTCAGGCCTCCTGTCACGTCCTTCAACCATTGTTTTTATCTAGAAGGGTAAAAAATTAAATAAACAATTTACATTATTATTTTCCAAATAATGTATATTATCATAGGCGCAACTAATATATAAATAACGACCCCCCCCCCTCCCTAGCTGCGCCTAAAAGTATTATTATTTATTATACGAAATCGTATTATAATTATTTATTATCGGATCTCGTAACTCAAATTTTTTCACTGTCCTTAGTGAATTCCTTTACATTAAAATACCCAATTTATATTATATAACCCAAAAATAATTACACAAACTGTTTTATCCTCCTCAAAATTCAAGACTCGACTGTACATTCGTCGACCGGTTCGACAATTATTATAACTAGGCCAAGTAGAGTGATTAGGATCGGCGATATGTCGATGGTATATATAATATGATGGCCATTGTCCTTTACAATTACGTAACTAGGAAAGTTAGTTGTTTGCTTTATTTTGCAACAAGTAACGTGGTGAGTGATATATTAGCTGCGGGTAAATACATATTTTTAAACCACTGACATTTTCAAGTATCAACAATATAGTGGTGATGGGGGTTACCCCTCTCAAAATTTGACACGGGATATTGTCCGTTTTGGCCGGCCCTACTGTTTGCAACGGGCATGGACCAATTGCGCCAAAAACAAAGTTTTTGTTTAGGGTCAATGTACAAATTGAACCCTTTATATTTTACAGTCAATATGCCATTTAACTAGTATAACTTGAATTTTAAATAATTGACGATCAAAAAGTAACTTAATTAATGTGAAGAAAAAAATGTATTTATTTATATTATATTATTATGTATCATGTACTAATACTCGCAAAAAAATCGGTTAGTGTATTAATTTATTATATCATTATAATTAACTAATAAGTTTTCCTTAGGTATATCGTAAAATGTTTTGAGCGCAATTGGTCCATCGACCTTAAAATGTAAAGAGCGCAATTGGTCTATCAACCCTAAAATAGTAAAATGTTTAGAGCGCGATTGGTATATCTACCATAAATGTCAAGAACGCAATTGGTATATGAATAGGTCATTTTAGCTCAATTCGTAAACTGCCTTTGCGACGTTCCGTAATGGGTGAGGTTGAATTTTACTCGGGTTCAAACAGTGGCGCAACTTAATAAGGGGCCCATGTGAAAATTTCTAGACCAGGGCCCTCACCTGCTAGCAAGAATTAAACAAAGTACAGCACTTGGTATAAATCGAACGTGGTTCAAAGTACTCTTTAAACTTTCCTAATATCTCCAAGAACAATTTGAAATGTTCACAAAATCGGTCAAGTAGTTTTTGAGAACCTATATTATAATAGCCACAGCTTACAAATATACATTTAACTCTCATGTTTGTTTTAAGATATAATTTCTTTATTCGAAACCATAAGCGTGCGACAATTTAATGGATCCTTTTACCTCGTCTACCAGAGTAACTTATAGCAAATATTTAAATACTATTTTTTACTAATTATTTTTTAAAAAAAAATAAACAAATGTCTGTCGTAAATCTCAAAATACCTCTCCGGGTTGAACCAACTGGGTCTAAATAGTGAATCTAAACCATTCAGAGACTCTCAAAAACACACAAAAAATGCCCAGTGGGTTAGGAGGAGATCAATGACATACAAACATTTATTTGTACAATATATATATAGGCATAGATTGTTATTATTTTCGGCCACCCGGCACCCAATTCATTTTACCAAACAAAACTATTATGCATTAAAACCTTCCCCGTGACTCGACCGATTTACTAGTGAAAACCGTATTAAAATAAGTGGAGTTCTTTTCGAGATATGCTCGTACATACGAAAAAGGGGCTTCTATTTTATAATGTATACATATAGATTATATTATATTAATTGTATTAATATTTAATTATTATTATATTATTTTGTATATTACACATTATAGTGGGAATATCGTATATGAGATCTCGGGGCCTCAAAAAAATGCACACCCAACACTCCCGATAATTGCGCCACTGGGTTCAAAAAAGTAATCATTGTATAATGTATTGCTTTTATTTCGATTATTCACATAAAACCTATTTACTAACTAATATCAGTCGGCGGTGGACGGTCCGAAGAATAATTCAAATTTTTAATATATAAAGTTTGATATTTGAAACTACGGTTCAAAAATATGTATTAATTATATGTTTATTTTTAGGGATGTGCCGAAAATAAAACCGATACTCGATATCGGCCGTTATTGGTGGTATCGGGTTTATCGGTATCAGTTTTTTATCGGAATATCGGATATCGATAAAAAGAGGTATTGGCCCATCCGTATTTATTTTGAAATTAGTTACATCGTGTGATTTCGTCGTTGTACATTTCGACCCACATACACATGGAAATAGGTGCTATAATGTTTTCAACTAAAATTAATATTTAAAAGTTCTATGGAATGATAAAATCGAGTTAAATTTGAACATTACCTGTAATTAACCTGAGTGCAATTCGAAAGGACAATTTGGTCTCTGCGTAGTGGTGAATCCACTGGACGAAGAGCACATGATTTATGGCCTACGAGACCGCGGGAAAAAAAGCCCACGGATAAATAAATCCACCGAAAAAAATGTAAATATAAATATGAGCATATACAAATTCTGATTACACCATTGTACTCAACTCGTTGAAATATTTAGATTTCTGAAAT
>NC_042495.1:46508192-46508990 GCF_005508785.2 Acyrthosiphon pisum | reverse complement strand
AGTGCCCGATATAATTAACGCGTTGGCCCGAATTAGGTCACAGTGTAAAATTTGTTCACAACGTCAAAAACAAAGATAAAAGCCCCCTTCCTCTATTCTTTGTAGAGGTTAAACCTCAAGACAATAACAACGACATTCTGGGCATCTCTTCGCTTCTCAATACAAAAGTTTCTATCGAGAAACCACACATCAAAAAAAGAGGTCTCCTCAATGTCACAATTGTCAAGATTATGGACACACGAAAAAAAATTGTCATCACCATCCAAGATGCGTCAAATGCGGGGAAGACCATCACACGGAGGACTGCACCAAAGACCGCAGCAGTCCTGCCAAATGCGCCTTGTGCTCCAAGGACCACACCAGCAATTACAAGGGCTGCCCGGCATTCAAGGCCGCTTTCAAAAAAGCCCATCCGAGAGTCCCTCGGAAAGGCCCGATTTCCAATCCTCATCAAACCACACACAAATCATACGCAGAAGCCACCAGAAATCAAAGTTCACATCCCGATCAAGTTGGTGAAATTTTTTCTAGTTTCATTTCTAATTTGAGCTCACTAATCAATCCCCTCATCTCCCTCCTCTCCTCTGTACTAAATTCACTGATTGCTAAAGGTATTATTTCTCCATAATTATCTCCGTCATACCAATTACTGCTCATTATAATTTATCACACATTTACACTCCACTTGGAGATAGTAAATATAAGATAACAATAATCTGTTACTATTAAAATGTTTATTCACGTGCTGGGTGTTACCACTGGGTAATTCCCCAAAACCATAATATTCATTGTTACTTG
>NC_042495.1:46507392-46508142 GCF_005508785.2 Acyrthosiphon pisum | reverse complement strand
ATTACTTTTTTTTTCAAATTTGACGTCTACTATTTTAATTCAAAACAAAATCTATTTTCATCAATATATCAACTTATTTCTCTTTCAACAATTATTTATTATCAACCAATTTATTCTCTTCCAACAATTATTTATCATTCAATTTAATTCTTTTATTTCAATTCAATTACCTTTATTTCAATCCAATATTTATTCATCAATTATTCACTTTTATTTCAACTCAAAAATTATTCATCAATTATTTCAATATATTTATTCAATTGCTACGCGCGTGCATCAATTTTTAGATCAGCCTATACCACTGTCTATCACTATTTATTCTCAATAATCACTATATATCATTAGATCAGTCCCTTGCTGTCTATTTAAAAAAAAAACCTAGAACAGTCTATTACTGTCTATTACAAAAAATACCTAGGTCAGTCTACTGCTGCCTTTACAAAAATTACATATGTTTCCCTAACAAGCTTGTTTTATTTATTTTTATTCAAATATTACACCTTCACCAATAATATTTAAAATTTAACGCTGGTTTTAAGAATTTAAAAACCAACGTGAGACGTGCACTCCAAAAGCTCTAATCTTATTTATAAATATCTTTATATTCAACTTAATTAGTCAACTTACAATACTGTTGCTCCAACTGCTTGGGCCATTCTGTCTATTTGTCTGTCTCTGCTTGCCTGACTCGTTCTTTCTCTCCGGAGTTGTCAAGGGTGATCGGTCCTCGACTGTGACTCGTGTGAGCTG
>NC_042495.1:46483989-46507342 GCF_005508785.2 Acyrthosiphon pisum | reverse complement strand
TTATTTTGAATTAATAATTCGTAAAAATTTTTCTTTTTAGAGACTAAGATTTTAAAATGTAATACAAGATTCCTTATAGGTTAATCTACCTTTATCAAAAAAAAAAATGTCTATAAGAAACTCAAACTAAATTTTTATGAGCGTTTGACATTCATATTTTTACAACATTTGATGTTCGCTCGATTTCTCATGTGACAAAATTCTTATTTTATTGTAATTAAAAAACGAATGACTGTAGATATTTGAAAATTTCACTGAATGTTTATATTAGCATTTCCTATATACGATAAAATTTTGAAAATAATTTGACTCTTTTTGAGCTGTTTACGGACATTGTAAGTTTTCAATTTTTTTAGTTTTTTTTCTATAAATATCAATAAAGTTTTATCTATTGGGCCAAAAAGTGTAAAAAATTAATACAAGGCTCCTGATACATTGTTACAATAGCAGTTGAAAAATATTAAAAATACATGGGCACAATTATTTTTTATAAGCATTTGAAGTTGAAATTTTGACAAAATTTATCAAATTTAAAATTGAATAATTATTTTGTAGTTAAAAATTTATAAAATGTTCAACTTTTATATCTAAAGATTGAAAATTTAAAACAAGTTTTCACGTAAATATTTAATTCTGTTACCAAAAATTCTAAGAATACATAAGCACAGTTTATTTTTATAGTCATTTTAATTTCCAATTTAGACGAAATTACATATTAAAAAACCTGGAATAACTATTTTAGTTATTTTGTTGTGATTGTATATTTGTATAATATTATTTGTGGGTACTTGAAACTTCTAAAGTATACTATTATATATCTATGATGGTACCGCGGTTTGTTGTTGATGTATAACGCGTTAACTAATGGATATTATGATATGATTAATTTGAAAATTATTAATAATACTATAGATAAGTATACCTAAATATGTATGTCTAATATCTAGACTTACATACCGTCTCCGCTCAGAATCGTTTTTCTTAGACAGTGATATTATATCAATGAATTCAAATTTAATACTATCCATTATACAGTGACCCACTTGTAACCTACCGTATAGCAGAGCGACATCCACTTACCCACCTTTTTAATATTTGAATATTATATTCATCCTTTAAAATCTGGTAAGAATATACATTAAAGATGGTTAAAATATTATGTTCAAAAAATCTATTTTTCATTATATACGTCTTATACATTTTAATATATAATAGAAGTTATCAATTAACTTTGATTTTAAGTTTAAATAATGTGCAGGCTGGTAATTTTCAGAGTATTTACTCATTAAAAGTTAAATTATTTTTTGAATTCCGATTCATTAATCATTATACCGATTTGAAAACCATGTAATAATAATATAAATAATATAGATACCACAAGTGGCACAACCCAATGGTCCATATATGCAGCTACCGAGGCTCTGGTTTACAAAATAAAGAATAATTTATTATTATTTCAATTTACCTAAGGAGGTATACCTAAGGAGGTAACAGTAACTTATTTTTGTTATCTACAAATATGTTATATGTTAATACATTATTGATATTTTGAGATTCTGAGAGGAACTATGAATGTATTTATAGTTTACAATAATGTTTTTTTTTTAATTTTGTGTCTGTCATTACCTTTTGGGGCGGATAAAAATATAAAATGCTTCGAGTATCTTTTCTGATAAGAAAATGAGTCTAGTCGGTACTTTGTGAGTCCAATTCTTAGTAATTTTCTAAAGCGTATAGGCAGTGCCGCATTTAGACATTTTGCGCCCCGGTGCAAAAAAAAATTGGCGCCCCCTAAGCTCCGGTGAAAAAAAATTACTTCCCCCTAAGGGGCCTACCCACGGAAAATATGGGAGCTAGATCCTCATTAACCTTTTAGATTTTGAGCACAGAAAAAAATATTTGTTTTACAATGTGTGCTTTTTTTAAAAATATTGTTTAGTAATTGCTTGATTCTCTCTCCGCAAAGATACATTTGAATTGCCAGATATGAACGTGTAGCTCAGTTGGTAATTTTATATATATTATGGTGTATTGTACTTGAACCTTTAGGTGTTTACTCAATAAATATAAATCGTATACCAATTACCAGATATGAACGTGTAGCTCAGTTGGTAATTTTATATATATTATGGTGTATTGTACTTGAGCCTTTAGGTGTTTACTCAATAAATATAAATCGTATACCAATTACCAGATATGAGCATGTAGCTCAGTTGGTATACCTACATATTAGATATTATAAGTGTTTGAAGTGGGGGGGAATGGGGGATACGGTGGGATGACATCCCTCAACTTTTTATAATTTACATTTTCCATCCCTCCACTTTTTTCGTCAAAAATAATGTATCCCCCTTATTATTAATTTAATATAATATAAAATATAAATTATGAAAACTGTATAAAATATGAAAGACATCCCTCCACGTATTTCGAGCCACTTCGACTACCGGATATTATTAATGTAGTTTACTGTAATTGACGTGCCTGAAATAAATAAATAAATAAATAAATAAACAGCGCAATTGGTATATTGACCCTGAAACAGAAATGTTGTTTTAGGCGCAACTACAGGTCCATGCGGTTCCTTTTGCACACCGCACACGTGGCAGATACGTCACAAAATACCTTACGGTACGACTTTCATATGTAGTGATGGGCTGTGGGTAAATACCCAACGAGTAAGAAATATATTTTGGGTAAATATTTACCTTTGAAAAATTGGGTATTTTTTTTTAAATATGGCTATACTGTTTTATCATAAATCGTGGTTTATATAATATAACCGTCTAATGTCCGCGAAATATAGAATATAGAATATAGATTTTCATTATTCAATTAATATTTTTGTGTTTTTAAAAAAAATTATTTTATATTTTCTTTTAAATAATATAACAACAGTAAGCTTATGAAAATTTTATTTTTTTCTAGTTTTAAAAATATTTTTTTTGTTTTTATTAATAATAATAATGATATTTTGAAAAAAATATGTAGCCAACTTTCCACTTAAAATGTATTTAATTAAATATGGGTATTTTGGCTTGGATCACTACAATTTTAACATATTTTGTTCGTTGATGAACAAAATGTTATTGAATATTTTTTGTTTGAAGTAATTACTCAAATTACCGGGTATTTATTTTAAATACCTGGTAAATAACTATGGAATTTACCAAAAATATACTTACCCATCACTGTCCATATGTATATAGGTAAGAGCTAGGTGCCAATCTATAACCTAACCGCTTTTTGATCGCTCTATTCGATATCCAGATGCATCACTTATGAGATGATCAATAATTACCATTCCATTCCTCCAAGTGGTGACGTTAACTTTTTTTTTTTCTATGAAGCAACCACCTTGAAATTTAAATATAAGTACCTACCCACAGAACATTTTTGTCACAATTTACACTTATCTTTTTGCACATTTTAAACGCAGGTCGTACGTGACTACGAGAGTATAAATTATAAGCCAGTCTAGATGTCTAGACCCCAGGTCTTGGAGACTGGGGTCATTGGGATATCCACCCACACTATTGCATGAGGTGGCCGCCTCATCAAATCGCTATTTACGACGCCACTGATCCCTTCAGTGTGTAGGTTTCCATAAGTCTTTTATTGTATTTGTACTATTATATAGATACGTTCATGCATAGATATTAAATATTAATCTGATTTGGACAGAACCTAACTATTCCGAGTTCCAACTGCTGCGTAGCAGGGGTTTTTCGACTTTTTCGCCCACTTGTCGGAAAAAACATTAACTGTCCACTGGACAATTTACGGGAAAATGTAATTATCCAACGCTTTAACCGGCATTTAAAATTAAACGTTCGATGCATCCGTGACAGAATAATCTGTATTCTGTACTCATACGTGCATAGTGCAATAAAACCATGGAGAATCTCGTGCACGTTATGACAACGCTCAAGAAAATGATGAAAAACATGGGCAAAAAAAAGAACATATTATCTACCCGGTTACAAACTACATCCGCTAACTCATATCTTTTTTCTCAGTCAAGATTTGATTAGATAAACCAAAGAAGATTCATAGACTACAACAGCTGGCTATATTTTTTAAGAATGGGCTTGGCGCGGCGCGATGGCTGTTATCAATCTCGCAACATGATTGAGAGTAAGTAAAGTCCACTGCTATTAGTTCCCGGATGGGTGACCACCCGGGTTCGTTGAGGCAAAAAGTTTGTCACACATACCTACACCATACACGTGTTACTAACCAACTGTTTCAACCGTACACCAACCATACCTACGGTGATCCCTAGTCCCTACAATAGCTAATGTTCATAGTTGCCGGACTAAAGTTCAATGGAAAAAAATATATATATCATATATGTATAATATTGTACTTTAAAAGCCTCAAATATCCACGAATAATATTTTTAAATTATAACAAAATAACTTAAATTGTTATTCTTGGTTTTAATAATAGTATGTAATTGTGTCCAAATTTGAACTTAAAATATCTATAAAAAATAACTGTTTATATATTTTTTGGTTACAATATGAAATATTTATGAGAATCCTTGTATTAAATTTTCAATTCTTAGGTGTAAAAATTGAAGATTTTGTGATTGTTTAATTAAAAAATAATTTGAATATTATATTTGAGATTTATGTGAACTTTATTGTGCCCACCGCTATGGATCTTTAATATTATAACAGCTTTTAAGGAACCTTGTATTAATTTTTCAAGCTTTTTGACCCAACGAAAAAAAATACTATTGACATTTTTATAGAATAATAATCTATAAAAGTTGAAAATTGAAAATGTTTATAAATTCAAAACATGTTAGAAACGTTATCATGTATAGAAAATGATAAAATACTTAAACATTTGATGAAAATTTCAAGTAGGTACCTACAATTAAGTTTTTGAATAAAAAAATAGTTGTATGAAAATTTGTAGAATGAAGAACAGCTTCAATCATCTATCCCAACTAAGGACAGAAATATTGTAGAGCTAAATAATAATTGAGAAGCAAAAAAAATATTAATGTGTTATGAATTTATGTTATAAGGGGCTTTTTACCGACACCTCTGAATATTTGTATTTATTTATTAAAGTATACATGTTGACTGTTGTTATTGTATATAAATTATATTCAATTCAGAACTTTATAATTTATTTATTTAAGTTAGTAAACTATTAACAATCATTAACCTATTTAAATTTCTTTATCTGAATAACACACATTAGCTTTAACATAAAAAAATATTCTTATATAATGAATGATAATATTTAATAGCTATTAAAATATCCATTATATGAATATTGATTTAGGGCGAAGCTTTAATAATAACACTATTTACAAAATTGTGAACAATTATTTTTATTGAAGTATAATAAGAATTTGTCATGAAAACATATTATTATTATTATTTTCGTTTATCTGATTCCTAGAAAATGTATTTCTAATGCTAGTGATTTTAGAGTGTTTATATGCATCATAAAATAATTTTAATTACACCATTACAAAAATAAATGAACTAAATGTCTACATAACACAAAACAATATTTTGAACAAAAATATAATAAGAATAGAAACATAATAAAAATTAACTTAATAATAGCCAAGGTTAGGGCTATGGGTTCTGAACAGGAACTTTAAAAAAATGGTTTCTAGGACTTAACTAGTAGTAAAAATCAAATTTTACATATCACTTATATTATATATATATATAAAAAAAATAATTTACTAGTTTTCCTCATAAAAATAATTTAACAATTTAAAGGTATTAATTTGTCTGGGAAATGTAAATCTAATAAGGAGTTTTAAAAAAAATGATTTGATTAAAAAAAAAACTATGACTATTTCAAGCGAGTATAAAACAATTATCATTCACAGAAAATTAGAATGAAAATAGTTTGTCCCTAAAAACAACTGAATATAGCCATAAATATAATTTTAATTCAGTCTGATATGAATTATTAACATCACATTTGTATTCCCTTCATTATAAAACTATGCATACATATCAGTCTAGAATGTTGAACAAAAATTATGATTACATTTTCTAACAAGAAAAAATGTATTGTTTCAAAATTTAAATTAATTTTTATATTATATTTCATACATAATTAACCTCTGAAACAATTATCTTAATATCTAACAAATTGAAAATAAATAAATACATTGTAGCAAGGGACAAACAGTGTTGATATATTTATCTGTTTTTTATTTTAAATTCTCAATAAACAATATTTTACAATTTATTGAGGATTAAAATGAAAAACATTTGTACAAATATAAATAATAAACATCAATAAATTAAAGTAAGAAAAAATGTTGTACCAAAAGAATAAGTTATTTGAATAATATATAAAATTTATTAGACATCAAATCATTTGTAGCAAACTTTTGATAATTTATGAATCAGGTAAAATAGTTGTAAGTTGGTTCACTACAGATAAGACAATAACTTTAGTCCTTACACCTAATGTAAGATGAAAATCATGTAAATTGCAAACCCAATGTTTTTCACGAAGCTAAAACTGTAGCTTAAGCATGTTAAGATATTATTTTAGTAGTTCCAAATATCAAATTTTCAGCCAAACTTTAATAGGCTTATAGTCTAATAATCATTGATAGCCAATTTATCAAAATTTCAGGTTAAGTTCAATTCAATTCCATTTCATTATATTATGTCCCTCCTTCTGAGGCATCACGACCACGTTGTTGTTCCAATAAACGTTCAAGTGGCGATGGTCCTGGTCCTGACCACAATGACTATAAAAAAAAATAATATATGTGAAGTATGATAATTTTATTTTATTTTTAACAAATAATACCTGCTGATGGAATGTAGTAAATGATCTGTTATTGGGCTCTTGATTTGTATCCATATTACGAGGCATCATAACATTAGGTTGATTAAATAGTGAATAATATGGACTGTTGTTTACACCATTGTAATAATTACGTTGTTGATCATCTCTTATATTAAAATGCTTAAAAATTGTATAAGATAATTAATATTATTTTTTTTATTTATTTATTTTAAATCTTCATACTTACATTTAAATTATTTTGCAATGGTGAATTATGTGTTACTTGGGGAGGATTAACATTTGACCAAGTGCCGTTTGGGTATTGCCCAATTGGAGCTTGGTTTTGCATAAATGGAAACATTGGGTGATTCTGTTGGTTGCTAAAAATTATAAGGGTTAAGCAAAATTATTATAGTTGTAAAATTACTGTATTATGTAAACAGTTTGAGTTGAGTATTCATGCAATTCTACAAATCAAATTAATGTTTTTAGAAATACAATACATTTTCTTACTTTTGAGGTTGTTTAATGCTATCAATCCAACTGGCTGGTGGCTGAGGCCAAGCAGAGAAATTTTGTAATGGCTGACCAAACCTGAATTGACTTTCAGAAGATGATGGAAATCCACTCATATGCAGCTGACCAAAAGTATTCATAACTGGATTAATATTAGTTTGAGATGAGTTTAAATTGTTGACAGGATGCGGCAATTGGTAGCCAATAGGAGTAGGTTTTACAGCATTTTGATCTTTTTCAAATTCTGAAGAAGTCTGATCAAGGTCTTCCAATGACCATTTGGCTTCACTGCTAGACGATGAACTCGGAGATGGTGACCGGAATTTTACCTTCACATTATTTAAACAACAAATTAATTATTAATAATCTGTAATATATATTGTCCTATACTATGCAGTAAGATATTTACTTGTTTGGCTTCAGCATCTTGATTTTTTTTGAACATCGAATCAAAGTCAACATTACGCAATACTGGTTTTATATCTGAGTTACTAGAGGACTGGGGCTTTAAAATACCACTTTTTCTTTCACCTAAAAATAAAATATCATATAAAGGTAATAACAATTTATTTATTATACTTATTAATCATAATTTATTATAATAACATACTTGAATTAAGTAACTGCCGTTGTTGATATGATGATAATGTTTCAAGATCAGCAGCGAGATCAATTGAATGAGAGCTGGTCGAACTATTTGGTATTATTTCAAAACTCCATCCTTTATCTTTTTTTCTGACAAAAAAAAAAATTAATTGATTAATTGCATACAAATTAAAAATAATCAAATATTCTTACATTGCTTTAATTAATGAATACGAAGTAGACGAAAACCATACACCAAAATCAATTAAACGATTAGCTCTTAGAGCATTTACATTTATTTTTGTAGTATCATCAGCATTTAATCTAAGATAAAATAATAAGATATATTTATAAAATTAAAGTGTTATAAAAATTACTACAGTTTAACTTACATGAGCTTAGAATGTACCGATTCCAACATAACAAAGCCTTGGAGTAATCTATCTTCTGGTAAAGGAATATGAGAATCTAATAGTAATAAAACATTTATTAAGATATATTTTGAATTATCATATTAATTAAAAAGTGAGGAAGTAGGTAATCGCTCTGTTAAACAGTATGTGTTGAACGTATGTTGACATCGAGTAAGTCGCTGTAATGGATGTGTTAAATTGGAATTCAATGAAAAATCATTGCATACAAATAACAATAGTTCTGAGCGAATACAGTCGTCTGCCTACATCAATAAGTATATTTTATAATACAGTCGAGTTGCGATAACTCAAAGTTAAAAGGGGATAAAAATTCACTTTAAAATATGTATTATTCAAGATATCTAACTAATTTATAGGCGAAAAATTTTCTAGGGGGAATAAAACACAATTCAAGTTGTCAAGTCTTTCGAAGTATCGAGCATCGACTGTATATTTGAATTGCGATTATAGTAATACATTTTACAATTTTAATTTGTTATTTGTTAGAACATTTTATTTATTATGCTGATATATTTAAAGTAATAATAATGTAAAAAAACAATTGTCAATTAGTTGAATTAAATTTAAGTACGTAAACAGTAAGTTGAATTAATTTTTGATAAAAATATTGTATTTATTATAATAGTATTTATATTAATATCATACACATGGCTTAAATATACTAGGTTATCACAATAGTGTCCAATTTTTAGGTACCGCATGATCTACTTATGAGAAACCTTCTGTTAAATTTTTGAGAATTGGCTATTAATAATAAATATTTTATGAATTACTCACATAATAATTTGCAAATTTTTGTGATTTTGATGAACTTTGAAAAATTATACAAATATCTTTTGCTTTTGTTTTATTTTATTATATTTTCTGAAAGAAAAACTTACCAGGAACCTTCTATCAAATTGTCAAGGTTGTTTACTCACAAAATAAACATTTAATCGTGCATTAATCAAATAAAAAGTAAAAAAGGTGGGTAAGTGGGCATCGCTCTGCTGTACAGTAGGTTACAAGTGGGTCACTGTAATTGATGGTGTTAAATTTAAATTCAATGACATAATATCATTGTATAAGAAAATTGATTCTGAGTAAAAACTGTCAGTCAGCCTATATTACTAAGTATATTTGATGATATTATTGTGAATAAAGTAATTTATATATAACCTATTTACGTGGAACCTTGTTTTAAATTTTCAATCCTTAGCTATAAAAGTTGAAAGTTTAAAAATTTTCAATTACAAAATAAATTATTCAATTTAGTCAAAATTCAAACTTTAAATGCTTATAAAAAAAAAATTGTGCCCATGTATTTTTAATATTTTTTAACTTCTATTGCAACAATATATTAGGAGCCTTGCATTACATTTTCACGCTTTTTTACCCAAAAAAAAAATTTTAAGTATTTACAGTCATTCGTTTTTCAATTTCAATAAAATAAGAAATTCGTTACACGAGAATTCGAGTGAATATCAATTGTTGGAAAAATATGAACTTTAAACGCTCATAAAAATTTAATTTGACTTTCTTGTAGACATTTTTTTTTTTGATAAAGAAAGACAAACTTATAAATTATCATGTATTACATTTTCAAATCTTAGATTTAAAAAGAAAATTTTTTCATGAATTTCTAACTCAAAATAATTTACAAATTTTTGATATTTTTACTTATTTTGTCAATATTTGAACTTTAAATGTTTATAAAAAAATTGAGACTATGAATTTTTAAATTTTTTCATCTGCCTTTGAAACAATATACTAGGAATCTATAAAAAAAATAATGGTATTGGTTTGTGGTGTTCACACTAATTTATTGTAATACAATATAATATATATATATATATATATATATACGAAAGTACCTTCAGGTATGGTAGATCAACAAAAAATTAATTTTTCACTGGGCAATATAACAACAGTTTAAGACAATTAATTATACAATAGATTGTAACTCACAATCGTCATTGTTTAGATCATTTGATAGTCCGTTCAATAGTTTGCAAAGTCCAGGCCAGATTTGTAAGCGACTTTTAAAACCAGGAGAATTTAGAACACTTATATCACTTCTTATCCAATCCAGAATTAGTTTGACTGTAAAAATAAAGTATAAATTTGAGTTACAACATGTGATATTGATGGTTTAATAAAATTTAAATAAGTTTTTTCTTTGAATGAATTGGGTATTTTTTTTTTTATTACCTGCAGGCAAAGTATAGTATTCTGAGATATTTTGACTTTTTTTCATTGTGTACAGTGGAAGTAAAAAAGCATTAAGGAAAGTGGCCAGTAAATCAACAACAGGAAAACACTGCATTTTAATTGACGTAGATTCATTTCCAATATAGTTAAATGCCAACATATTAATAGCCACCATCTAAGAATAATTATATATATAAGATACGTAAATATTAATAACAATAATAATATTAATAATAACCTGCTGTAATTTAAATGACGAAAATGATTCAGTAGCAATATGTGGTGTAAATGACAAGGAAAGACTTTTGATGTATCCATCACAAGCTTGACGTTTCATTATATCTTTTGACATCAACACTCCATGGAATGCGAGAAATAGTTGAATAAATTCAGTACTAGTGATTTTTGTTTTATACAGCATGTCTTGACTAAAAAACAATAAAACATAAATAGTAATGTACCAAAACAAATTATTAGTTGATTTGTAGAATTTAAAATTTTTTTTTTTTTAACTGTATTATATTTACCTAGAGCTAATATATTTATTTAATGTGAAATTTAGATTATTGACAGCTGCTAGAAATGGGTGTCTAACATTAATGCTTCTCATGTAATAAAATACTGTGCTCAAACTATCTCCTCGTGATGCTTCCAGTAGAGCCAATTGGTTGTAAGGTTGTCCACTGTTAGGGCTTAATTGAATGGCATGTCTGTATAAAAGTATATTGTTTGTGTTAAAATAATATACATTTTCTAAGGTAAATACACATCAAACTTATTTGATAATTATTTCAATTATTAGTGTAGTTTTTTTACAACACTGTTTAAGTTTAACATTTCTATCTTAATTTAAAATTATTGTTGTATTAATTAATATTAATTTGTTTAAAACAATTATTACTTTAGTGGCATATCATGCATTATTTAGTATTTGTTATGATTATTTAATAACATGCCACTAAATAAAGTTTTCTATATAAAACAAGAGTAATAATTCAGTTTTTATCAATTTTTAAATAAAATAAAATACCTAATAACTAATAAGTTTGTTTGTTTTTAATGATAATATATCTATACTTTTTTCAGAATTCCTCAGTCCCTACCATAAATAATCAACAGTGGACAAAAACGTTGTGCCACCGGTTCAGGGGTTTGAATCTAATATGGCAAGTCTTCTGAATAGACTATAGTTATATTTATATTTATATTTAAAAAGTAAGCATTACTAAACTTTAGTCAGAATAAGAAAGGTACCGGGCGACGACATGTTTTCATCCGGCGGTGTTCAGATGCTTCTTTCACCAAGTCAACCACTTGGTTCGGCATTCTGAACGAAGCCACAACCATGCACACAAGTCAGCTGCTCGGTACCTTTTTTATTCTGAATAGAGTATAGATAAGGATTAATGGAACAAGTGTATGCATTTTAAAAGAAATTATTGTTATAATCTAAAGATGATTTTACAAAGAGCTGAGTTAACTATTATGTACTTATGTAAAAATAGTTTTGTAATAAGTACTATTTTCTAATATAACATGACAATTAAATAGTAATAGTAAGGAAGACAAGTATTTTAATATTTCAGAGATAAAATGCGGACACAGGTGGTTTAATTTAAGTAGATAACAATGTTTATAATTTATTTACATTTAAACTATGTACCTGTAAAACGATTCAGCTTGTCTATTTTGATTACGATAACGAGCAATGTCACCCAGGTGTACCAAACAATATTGACAAATGTAATTGCATGAACTTTTTTGTGGTTTTCGTAAATATGTTGATCCTAATGACTTATCATCCGTGTCACAAAATCCATACAATTTTCTATGGATATTAATAATATATAATTAACTAAATTGAGTACCATAAATAATAATCATTACTCATTAGCTATTACATACTTATGAAATGGTAGATCCAAATCAAATGTCAAGCATATGCTGTGCAAAAGCATAAGATAAAAGCCATATGCAGACTCAAGGCACGATAAGAATAGTGCGTTCCATTCATTGCGTTTGGCATTCTAATAAAGAAGTAAAAACCATTGATATAAATAAATAATACAGTGAAGTGAATTCATTAACTATTAATGTATAAATTTAGTAGTTATTTAATTCAGTCAACTTTGTGGATGGTACCTTTTTGTCTTTGGCGAGTTGTTGCAACTTGTTGATGTTATTTTTAAATCCATGATTCCATAAGTCTTGTTCAACTTTTTGGTCCAGTGCATATTCCAAGTCCAAAGTCAACACTTGCTGGTAGATGATCTGAAAAATAGAAATAAATTGTGATTAAAAAGAATTGACAAGCAACAATAAAGTGTTTAAGTGTGCATACCCTCAACTGCTGTTGATACGCCAACGTCTCTGGGCTGTTTATATCTTTGGATGTACATATTTGTTCTTTCAGTTGATCGGCTTTCCTGGAATAGACGATACATAGGTAAAATTAATAACAACATCCTTTATCGAGCAGCACCCAAATGGGCATTCATACTTCAAAGTTTGGATGGCCGCGATGGACACCATGGTGCAATAATATCCCCCCACACATGGAACAGTATGAATGTATTTTTCGTTCAGACGACGATCTCACTGAGCCGAAGGAAAGAAACACAGCAGGACACCATCAACGACCAGTCATTACCGTCCAATCATTGTCGGCATTCTTGCATTTGAAGACAATAATTAATATTGTTATTACCTACGTATCGCAATACATTAGGTATAATATCGTTAAGACTTAAGGATTAGGAGGAGTGTTATACACCAAAATATGTCAGATGTCATATGCACTATTACGACTACAACGTACGAGTTACTCTATCGGACATCCGTCCTCGGCACGCGCGTTATCATTTATCAGTACATACACAACCATAGATGATAATAGAGGAACGCTCACTTTCGGCGGGACCATTGTCGTTTTAGAACACCGGCTGATAAGAGTTGTTTGAAATTTGAATGCGTTTTTTAAAAAAAAAACACATTGGCGTAAAATAGAATTGCGTTAATTTTATACGACTATACTAACTTTACTCACTCGGCAGTTTGGTTGACTTTTTTTCGAATTCAGTTAATGTTGTGTATTTTACTTGCTGTTCGCCGTTGAGAAGCGAACACTCGTTGGGCACACTGTTTCGCGGCGACCACCACAACAAAAATAATAATAATAATAATAGCGCATCATCGTTGAACATGGCGACCTTGTATCGCCGCAATTGTACGTAAATATTATATTAAATGATTACGAAATATAAAAATGATAAGTTGGTACATAGTCTCTGTAAATGTGATTTTAGCTTTCCAATACCCTGACGAAAATACGTTTCCTTAATGATATCTCCGTGTTTTTTCCGGCGACTTTAAATTTCCGCTTAGACGGACGCGCAGTCAACAGTCGACCACCGGAAAGTCCAAAAGAGGTCTGTGGAGCGTGCTGCGTGGACTGGGGAATTGTGAACACGACCGCACGCCGGTTTATCAATTCTCCTTGGGTGAGTAAAAGACAACAGAAAAAAAATACGATGGCAAAGCCAAACGTATGGGCGTACGTTGTGATGCTCTTTGTGTTTTTCGCTGTTGCATTGTCGCTTGTCGCAGTGATGTCTTTGAAGTTTGAGCGGTTCGTGTGACGTTTGAAACTTCATTGGATTTATCAAAGCGGAATTATCTTAAAATCCGTCTTCGATTTTGTTATTTAACGACTTTCGAGTTTCGAGTTGCGAATTGCGATTGCTAAACTTCCAAATTGGCAAAGTCTAATGGCGACTTGCGTCCTGTTTATGTTAATATTATATTGCTGTGTAACATTATAATATGTGGGTAATAGGAAAAAAAATGAAACATACTTATTTTGCTGGCTGTAAATTGAGAAAAAAAAGTAAAAACAGACCGCTTAATAAAACCTATTTTCCTAATTTTTTTTCATTAAAATTATATGGTTTTATTCAGTCTGCACACTACACATTGTCACGATTGAGTGCCCAACTCAAATGATTCCTATGAATTTGTACTCGGTGTCCCGAATTTTTTGAACCAATGATCATAATATTATTGTACATTGTAATAATTTATAATATGCCTCCAAACATCTTTTCCGAAAAAAATATTTGAGTAGGCTGTAGTTTAACTTCATTATACATTGTAAAATCTGATATAGGTGATTTCTGGACTCTGAACTATGGAAGTTGAGTTCCATTAAACTTGCTATATGCCCATATAGGATATTTTCTAATGCAGAAAATTTGTTCTTGTATGATATTTTGATTTTATTATAAATGTTTTTTAAATTATACATTCTCCATTGAATATTAGGTATATAATCTAACCTTACCAATGAAACTTATAATGTTGTCTGTTTGGTAATATATTATCATTAAATTAATGTTTAGATAAACTACTTTACTTTTTTTGTTTAAAACTATAGTGTATACTAATTCGATCATTGATACAAATGTGTTTTAGATTATAAAGAAAGAAAATGAACAAAAAAAGAGATAGATGGGATATTTGCCGTACCTGCGGTAACACAGCGGATGTTGAAATATTTGGCCGCGATGGAGTGACTTTACAGCTTGAAGAAAAAATTAATACCTACCTTCCTATTACAGTTAACTAAAACAATTTATTCAATTTTTTGTTTCGAACCTTGTCTTACCATCTTTAAATTATAGGTTTCCAAGAATGATAACCTACCACTCAAACTATGTAATTTGTGCATCAACCGGCTAGAAAATTGTCATTGCTTAATAGTATCAACTATTGAAATGAATAAAACATTAGAAGAGGTTATGAAAAAAAAACAAATAAAAAATAATTCCTATAATTTTGTAAGTACCCACCTATTAAAAAAATACTATTTGTTCTTCTATACTTCAATAATTCATGTATACATCACTAGATATTATTTTCTTTCTATTTTTGTATTTAGAACTATATTAAATCATATCATATCATTATTAGATGAACTTATCATTGATAGGTTCTTAGCAATATTTAATTATTAACTTTGAGCGCATTTTCCTGAAAGTAATGAAACCGAACAGTATACTATAAATTATTTTTGTGGTAATTTTATGTTAAAACTGTTAACTGTTGACTAAAACATTTGCTCCTAGCCTCCTATTGCTAACCACCTTTTTCAACGGTTTGGTGTTTCTGGTACCATAAACCTTGTTTTGGCAATGAACAAACTTCATAATATGTAGTTTCAGTAAACAGTCAGGAAACCATATGCTTTCGTAATCTTATCGAAAACACGTATAATAAACCATACTGCTATTATAATAGGTAAATCTGGGAAATAATGAAGATGAAAATATTGAAGATGTGGATCAGGAAAATATAGCATCTATGGGAATTATGGATATAAATTCTGCTGACGAAGATGATTGTGGAGGAATTGTTACAGTTAAAGAAGAATATTTAGAAGTATTATGTTTTTTTATTGCTATGTACTTATTAATTTTGTTATTTAATTACAATAATGTTACTTTTACTTTTACTTTAGTACGAACCAGTGGATGTTGTTGGTATTGGGACTGATCAACTATATGATGATGCATCTGTTGACGAGTTAGACTTAGACATGGAAAAAATTGTAGAGGATGATGAGGACAATGGTAAATTTCAATGTGCCAAATGTCAGCGTGTTTTTAATACGGAAGCCAAAATGCGCCGTCACATATTTATTCAACATAATCCTGAAGAAATGGAATGCTTCCATTGCTTTATTAAATATGATTCTATGTTGCATTTTGAACGTCATATTGCTACACACTATACTCGAAATGAATATCTTTGTGACTTTTGCCCTACTATGTTTAATCGGGTATCTGGACTACTCGATCATTTAGCCAAACATAAAAATGATCGTCAAAGATTTACTTGCCAAGAATGTGGAAAAGTGTTGGCAAACAGACTTTCATTTACAATTCATCAACGAACTCATACTGGTGAAAAACCTCATGCATGCAAGTTTTGTGACAGAACATTTTCACAGGTCAGTATATTAATTAATATAAGGTTCAATATAATAATTTTAAATTGGACACTAATTTAATTTCACTATATACTCTTTATTTATTAAAATTAAAATTAACTATTTATTTATTTACTAGCTGTGTTTGCTGCCTGTTGTTGCCTGTGTTAAATATTTGTTTTTTTTTATAAGTACTAAAATGTACACAATTGCCATATTTTTACTAATTATAATTGTACAATAATCAGGCCCGCCACTAGGGCACAAGCAAGGTATATTGTGTTGATTTAGGGCGGCATACAATTTTAAAGAAATTGAAGGGGGCAAAATTAAATAAATATCGGTGGAGAATAACGGCATTAAAGTGTTTGCTTAAGGGCAGAAAATATCTAACGACGGGCCTGAAAGTAATAATATGTAACCAATGGCACCCATTTAAATATACAAAAAAATATTATTTTTTTGAGAGCTGAAAAAAATATCATGTGTGAGCTATCTTTTAGCTATGTATAGGAGTTGAAAAATTAACTATAAACACCTCCCCCAAATCTCAAGGAACCTATTTATATAACTTATTGAAAACGGTCCAGTAGTTTTTGAGTCTATTAATTTTGTATTAACCAATATCCAATTTTAAATATATACCCAACTTCACCCTTGAAAAAATATAATACCAAGCAAGTGGGTAACTCTTTGCTGTACATTAGGTATCTAGAAAAGTCACTGTGATGGATGTATTAAATTTAAATTTTATATAAAATCATTGTATACGAAAAACGATTCTGTGCGAAGATGGTCTGTCAGCCTATAATATTACTAAGTGTATTTAATGATATTATTGTGGTTAAAGTAATTTATTTTACTATGATGCATTAGTACTTAGTGCTATAGTAGATAAAATTAAGTTTTGCAGAAAAACTTGCATTTGAAAATGTTATTGTGTGTATAAAATATAATGATACATTTTAAAAGTTTCAAGTACCTAGGAATAATATTTTTATATTACAACAAAACAACTAAAATCCTTATTCTTTGTTTAAATATTTAATTTCGTCTAAATTTGAATTAACTTTGTTTTACATTTTTAATCCTTCGCTATAAAAATTGAACATTTTATATATTTTGAACTGCAAAATAACTTACAAATTCTCAATTTGTTAAAGGATACATCTTATAAAGCAGTTTATAGATTTCCAAGAATCTTAGTCGTAATGTATCTTTAATTACATAAAGTGCTTGGGGAACTAACGCTCTTTAATGATAAGTCACAGGCCACAGCTGCATTCTCGGTGGATATAGAATATTGCCTAAATCAAACTCTCTAAGGTTTTTTTTAATATTTGAATTTTAAAACAAGTCATGAGCATTTTAAAATAGTAAATTATTTGTACATTTTAAAATGGTCATAACTCGCTTTAAAATTAAAATATAAGAAAACCTATGTCATCGGCTAGATAATATTATTACTTCTATATTTGGTAATTGGTCAATTCACTTTAAAATTGAACATTACACAGTGAATACATTATTCAGAACTTACAATTTGTTATGTTATAGATTTGTAAGACGCACGTTGAAAATGGTCCGCTTTCAACAGCTTTAAAATAGATATTTCATATTTAGTACATGCTTGACTTTTATTGTTTCAATATTTCCACTCAGAAGAATTAGGAGTTGAGAGTCATTGTTTTCCAGAGGGCATGCTGGGAAATTTTAAATGTGTACCGTTAAAACGTGAATTTTTTGATTTTAAAAATTGACTTTTTTTAACACAGGCCTGACACGTTTTAACGGTATTGTTGTTTCATATAATAGAATAAGATCTTGTTAGATATTGAAAGAAAAATAATATAAAAATATAATATTACTTTACTCTGCCTAGTGAGAATATTGTCGATTCTGCACGTCCCCAAGAAACACTGCTGTTGATACGTGGTCGTATCGAGTGGAGATTTACAGAAAAACAAATTTTTGTCGATTATCTCGCTGGCCATAGAATAGATAATAAAATAAAGATTAGAATATCTGTGTATACATGTATGTGTTTCTGGTCTTGATAAGTACTTAAATTAAGGGAGGGGGGCTTTAGGGAGCTTAGCCCCCTCATATTGATATTAATAATGTTGGTCCCCTGAAATTTTAACGGATTTCTGCCTATGGACTGCCGGAATTATAATAATTAATAATAATGTGCTGATCTAGGGGAGAGGGAAAGGGGGAGTTTGCCCCTCCCATGCCATTCCACCCCCAAAATTAAGCACTGGATCTGGCACAGAATGTGCCATGATAGAAAAAAGTTAGTAGGTAAGTCGCTCAGCGATCACCTTAGTGCCTAGCTAGTCCGCCCCAGCCCATACGGGATTGGTAAATTGGGTCCCAGAAAAAAAAAAGGTAGTAGGTAGGTTGAGTCTCAGAAAAAAATATTATTATACGTTCATCCCACTTTTTTAATGTCTAATAATCTTTATTAGAAGTCAAATTTTATAATTATGTTATAAATTAAAATGTATGTGTTAATTAAAATATTATGTTCTTAGTAAAACTTAAATGATAGGTATTTAACAAGCTCAAATCGGGTTATCGTATTAATTTTGTTCCCTTAAGTGTTGTTCTTTATCGAGTGTACTTTTCTTTTTCGTAATTTTACATGCATCTCTGACTAAACTTCTAATAGTTTGTCGACACGATTAAAAATATTAGGACAAGGGCTGTAAAAGCGTCAGTTTAACCAACCATTTGTTGTCCGCACGGCGGTAACTGTAAATTCGGAACAAATATTTGGGGGGAAATGTAGCATCAGGTGAGGTTTAAGTGTTGAGTATATAATCGCAAAATAACTATTTGCTTTTCACTTGGTAAGGTGGGTAAGTGGGTGTAAAGCCGGTATCTAACTTACCTACTATCATTTTTTTACCCGGGACACAACTTACCGCTTTTAAAACAGGCGTTTGTAAACTCTGATAGAATACTGGTTAGAACTATTGAACAATGAAATTGATGATTCGTTCATATTAAGTATTATAAATTTCAAAGTGCCTAACCATAATACTCGTAATAATAATTTATTTTATATTCATCCAGTCTCCCAAAGCTACATGTTAAATCACCCAATCAATATTTTAATGTCTTATGGTAACAATCTTAATGATCATCATTTATTTAATTAATTGTATTCTCTAAATTTGTATTATCTTGTATTTCATTGTTTATCATATACCTATATATTTAGATATAAGGTATGACTTCTGTTCATTTTAAGTTATTTTTTGTATATTGTAACTAATGCTCAACTTATTGTAAATTACTATAGTTACTATAGTGTCACTATCGTAAATATATTTGAAATTGGACAATTTGTCCGTAAATAAATAAATAAATAAATAAATAAATAAAAGGTAACGAAAAGTTCTAATGTAAGCTCTGCCAGTTTTATTTTCTTACCTCGAATGGGTATATAGAAACTCCGCCAGCAATTAAGACCTTCCTTTTGTAAAACTAAATAATATTTCTCTACTAAGTAAACTCAAGAATTCAATATTATTGTGTTAGAGAAAGCTATAAAATACTAAATAGTTATAATAATGGATTTATATTAGGCTTGGTTTGAATAGCTACAAATTGTATCTCATAATTTTTGCTCACAGTTCAAAATATTATAAGTTATAACATATAGAGTCATAATAATATAATATAGGTACTTACATTGATTACCTAATAGTTAATACAATTGTCTATCATTATTTTTTTATTATAATACTGGCCATTGCAATTTGTATTATTTGTTCGAACAATTATTATTTTTATTTTTAAGTATTTTATATTTTTTGGCATATTCTTATTTTTTTTTTTTTAATTTTTTATTAATTAAAGTTTTACTGACGTAAGTCATCTTAACTTATTGTTGTTGAATTACATTTTTTTTAGCATTTGGAAAAATAGATGACAATTAGTAATAATATAATAAATAAATATTAATAATAAAGATACTATTGGCTACGTTTTAAAGTATTTACAATCAGAAGAAAATTAAATTAAAATTAAATAAATAAATAATAGTTATAACAACAGGTCATGTGGGCGTCCACGCTTGAGTCGGCGTACAGAAGATGGGTCACTTAGCTTGTAATATTTCGCACTGTGAGCAAAATCGATGTGGTCGAAGAAGTTGATTGATATTTTTTTTATGTACTCAGTTATTGTGGGTAAATGGCATATACTTATTTAATAAGCATTATTATTATTGTAAAATTATGATTTTTTGTTAAATAATAATCCGTATATTATATTACCTAATTGTATAGTGTATACTGTTACTTGATTTTTTTCACCGGTGGAGTTCACATGAACTCAATTTTACCTGATTTATGTCACTGGTAGAGTTTACATGAACCCAATTTTACCTGTTTTATTTTCCTGGTGGAGCTTACACTAAAAAAAGGTTCTCGTGGCGGAGCTTACATGCGTCCTTCAAAACGTACCCAAATTATCGCGGACCCAATTTACCTAGCCACGTCCCACGATATCTAGCTTCTAGCCTCTAGTTAATCAATGGTATTAACCCACAACTTACAATTTAATTAATTTATTATATTTATATACATTTATATCATAAGATATGATCTATACTTATAAAATCCTAATACCACTGACTCATTCATCTCTATATCTCAAAAACTACATAACGTACAAACTTTAAATTTGGAATAGAGGTTCTTCTCATATGTTCACCGTGCAATAAGAAACGATTTTCAAAAATGTCGCGTTTTAGTGGAGTAATTAATAATTATATATTAAATATACTGTTTGAATTACCATAAGCGAAACTCACGGGCAACGCCACGCGGCATGGCTAAAAATTAAAATATAATATGATTTTGCTTCCATACCTATGCAGAGCGAATTACACCCATAAGGAGTTAATTAATCACAATTTTTTTCCCTGGCAACGCCGGGTTATTCAGCTAGTTTAATATAAAATTAGTAGGTATTCAGGTATTCCTATCAAAATTTCATAAATTGGCAAATTAATTTCAATGGGTCCCTATACTACAGGTCCAACAGCCCCCTCCTTGTGGGAGCCCTGTTGTGCTAGGATGTTTTAAATATTATTATATAAAATGTAATGTTTTGATATATTTTGATATATTTTATATTATTATAAATTACTATTTTCATAATATCATTGTTATAGATTTCATCAAAACAATATCATGAACGCACTCATACAGGAGAGACAACTCATCACTGTGAATTTTGTGGCAAAGGATTCAACTCGAAACTGACACGTGACACTCACAGGCGTATTCATACAGGTGAACGTCCATTTGGATGTCCGATGTGTAGTGCTACATTTCGTTGTTTAGCTAATTTACGCCAGCATCAAATGGTCCATGAACCAGTGAAGCCATTCCAGTGTGAGATCTGCTTCAAGCGCTTTGGAAGACCTGAAAAAGTGCGAGTTCACATGCGTACACACACTGGTGAAAGACCATACAAATGTCCAATCTGTGGACGTGGTTTTACACAAAAGAATGACATGCTCAAGCACACTAATGTTCATAATAAGCCGCCACGAAGGTCCAATTCACAAATAAAAAATTCCGATTTAGTAATTTCCGTTAATAATAAATCTCCACAGTATAAAAATGTAAGTATAAATGAACTACAGGAAATTTGTTATGATGTCTCCAACAGTTATGAAAGTTCAGAAAACGGAAACGAAACAGAAAGTAGTTCAATGCTTTAATCGTAAGTCAATAGCGATTTAATTGAACGTTACATATTATAAATTATACAGGTGTAAAAAAGTTATGTTTATTTTATTAAGTCTTAGACTATTGTTAAATTCATCATACTTATTACTAAACATCATATTAATTTTTTTTTTTACAATATATGTACATTTTACATAATGCTAATTGTCAAATACGATATAGATTAATATTATTATTATGATAAACTATTAATTATTATTGTTTAATTTTAATTTTGTGTAATAAAACTACACATAATATGTTATACTTATTACACTTCAATATTATGCCATTATGGTGTTAATAATATTATATTATCATAAAGTTGAAATTGATAGTTTGAAAGGCTATCATGTGTACCTATAATTATGTGTAATTATGTAAATAAATTCAATTTGGAAACTAAACTTTATTTTAATTGAGTATTTTTGTCTATTTACCACTAAACCGCTATAGGACATCTGGTCTTGCTTTAAATGCCGTTCATCCGTTAAATATACCTAACCAAAAATTCATCTATAAAAATTGAATCTTATTGGAACTCATGAATATTTTACTTAATTGTTAAATATTCCTGAATTGTTTTAGTCCCATATTATAATGTAATTTAAAATTGTACCGAATTTGGTTGTAATAATTAGCTAACCTAACAAAGTTCATCACAAAACATGTTCGGATACGGTTTGTCAACCAAGGATATTTTATATTATATTTATATTATTGTGATTAATACGGTAGCCGGTAAGTATAATTAATATTATTTGTATATAATAATTAATAATGTATCTTAGAAATTTTAAATGCCCACAAATAAATTTTAAAATTATAACACAACTAAAATCATTCTTATTCGTTTAAATATCTAATTTTGTCCAAACATAAACTTCAAATAACTACAAAAAAAAAACCAATTTTTATGTATATACCTATATTTTTTTAGATTTTTTGGTTGCAGCATGAACACTCCGAACTTTTTAGGTGGAATCTTGTTTTAAATGTACCTACAAAAATTGAACATTTTATACATTTTTAACTGCAAAATAATTTGTAAATTTTTTAATATGATAAATTTTGACGAAATTTGAACTTTAAATGCT